>NC_137832.1:29324865-29327365 GCF_963921795.1 Nannobrachium achirus | reverse complement strand
TTGAACACAAATTATCGTCTCCCAAACAACAATAAAATACGATTGGGTTGTCCCAGAGGTGAAATGGCCCTTTAGTGGTGCCAGGAGAACATTCATGCTGATCATGGACATGGCCATCAATCTACACAGTATAGAGAGATTCAAGTTTCTCCATGTTCACATCACTGAGGACCTCACCTGGGAAAAGCACCGTGGTGGTCATGTGGTGAAAAAGGCACAGCGAAGCCTCTTTCACCGTGTCCGTCTGAAAAAGCTTGCTCAAGGCTCAAAGCCCGGAACAGCAGGCTCCAGGACTATGTGATTGAGCAAATGTCCCAATTCAGAATTTCCGAAAATGCAACAAAAAGCATCATTTGCGTGGTTGCAACACATTCTCACCCCTAAAGCGTCATACAACCGCTGAGAGCTCTCTGTTGCTAAAGGTCAATCATTGCATTACGTAACAGAGCTACAGGTTTCCATTGCTTGCTTATTGGATAAGTAGAGCATGGTAAGGGACTGAATCAAAACTGTGGTCATGGTCCTGGTCATGGTGCTGTGTGGACAAACAAATGTAATAGTTGAACGTTGATAGTTGGACTAACAAATGTTCCAAATGTTTCGTATGTTTTGTAGCAAGGTAAAACACAATGCTCACATTCACAATAGACAAAGCGCTGCAAGTTCCGTTTAAAAAGAAGGCAAAAGGGCACTTTTCAGCAGTAATGTTCCACCACAGAGAGGAGGGAGCCAGAGACTGATGGATGCAATATTAAGTAGATGCTCCACTTCACCATGACTGTATCATGACAGGGGATTATGATTTGACAAGCGGCTGCTCCGATAGGCCTAATACCATTGACTGACACGTGTCTGTGATATGCTAACAGGCTGCACCAATAGAAGACAGATAAGTCAATCAACTTCAAGTAAGCCGCCTTTGACGCTGTTGCATATGAATTTTACATGAGCCGGTTGATGTGATTAATGCATACAGTGGTCCGTGAGGTATAACAAGCTAGATTATAATTATTGACGCGTTCATCTGACAGATGGCTGCCGTTTGAGGGAAAATCACGAATCCCTAGAAAACACTTCAAAGAAAAAACGCTATGGTCTGCTTTCCCTCATTGATACTTGTATTAAATGTGGAGAATTTCATGTTTTTGTTTGCCAGGCCCAAGGACTTTAAAGTAGTGAGTAGTACATAAATACAAAAAGCACCTAAGCTGTGTTGTGGTAACAACAGCAATAACATTTTTAACCAATTCAATTCTCCTGTGTGGGTTGCAGTACTACATAGTAAAGTCCTCTGTGTTCATTCATCCAGTGTATACAGATGGACCTGTAAGCGTAAAGTACATTTTGTTTCATTTTTACAATCTCAGTTAAACATTTGTATAATCTCAGTTTAACTAAAAATAGGCCTCCTGGTGGCGCTATAACAGGCCAATGTGAAACATTTGGGGCAGAGGTTCTTCCTTGGCCTTCAGGAGTATATATACACGTGTAAAGTTTCTCGTCGATCGGTTCAACGGTGCCGGAGATCAGCTGTTCACAGACGGATGGACGGACACACGGCCAGACAGGGGGCGAAAACGTGGTCTCTGGCCTTCGACTGTCCAGCCTGGCGGAGACAATTATCACTGAGGATTTGACTGTGTAGACGTGTTCTGATCATGGTAATGAATGATATGGATTGACTCTTGGCATGCTATATGTTTGTATATTATGTTGAACACATGCAGTAATCACTGACCCAGACACAACACAACACAACGCACGCACGCACACACGCACGCACGCATGCACCACACACACACACACACACACACACACACACACACACACACACACACACACACACACACACACACTGACTGACAGATGCAGCGTCACGCTCATACATACTGTATTTGCGTGCATATTTCCATGCACATCACCTCTCATCCCCCGCCACCCCTCCATTGCTCCTCCCTCCCTCCCTCCCCGCTCTGTCTCTCCCTGGCGGTAATGTAGGAGTGATTGAAGAGGCCTGGATGAGGTGGCTGACAGTGCTCATCTCTGGGCCCCGTGATGCATGGCCCTCCCAGGGCCTCCCCGCAGCCCCATTACCCCCTGATTAATTGGCCCGTGCTTAAGTCAATAAGTCATCTGTTAAAAAAAAGAAGAAAAAAAAAAAAGAAAAGGAAAAAGAAACTCCAGCCGAGAACGGAGGGGGTTGAAGGACATGCGAGAAGTGGGAGAGTGAGAGGAGGAGGAGCAGGGGCATCACAAGGGGGGGGGGGGGGGGGGGAGTGGGACTGAGTTACTAGGGCCCAAGGTGGAGGGGCCTTATTTATTTGATACTTTAGCTATTGAAAAATAGCAGATATACAAGCTCACAGCGCGGCACCGAGTGCCGCGCTGCGAGCTTGTAGATCTGCTATTTTTGAAAAGTCGTGAAAATGTGTGCAAATCTTTGAATATATGTATTTTTTTAAGCGAACAATTGTAACTCAAATTTTGCTTCTTGGGGGTC
>NC_137832.1:29304865-29319865 GCF_963921795.1 Nannobrachium achirus | reverse complement strand
TCAGAGTCAACTGGCAAGCTCGCTGAGGCCGGGGCCCCGCTCTATAAATCATGCTCCAACACACGCACCACCCCCCCAACCACCACCCACCCACCCCACTAGTGACAGCTAAATCAACACGGAGTAATTGGTTTGAAATGTGGAGGGAGCCAGGGAGGGGTGGGGTGGGGTGGGGGGGCAAGACAGAGAGGAAACAGAGAGAGAGAGAGAGAGACACAGAGAGACAGAGAGAGCAAAAGATAAGACAAAAGCGACGTACCGTACTAGGCTTATACGAGGAAATGTTTGTATGTTTGTTTGTGCCGCGACTTGTTGTGACTGGAAACAAAGAGCACAGCACACATGTTACACATGCACAGTGGTTCTCAACCTTTTCAGGCCGCGACCCTTCAAAATAATCATATTTTAACTGGGGACTCCCCACCCTGACGAGCACTAAGAGTTTAGGCATTACATTTCGTATAACTCGGTTCTGTTATGATAATAGCAGATCTATATGCTCATAACATCTCGTGTTGCGAGGCGTTGTGAGCATGTAGATCGTCTATTTTCACAATTTCTGCCTCTAATATTTTACAATTTGGCCAATGTTTAATTTGTCATTTTTGTCACTTTAGAAATGTTCAGATACCCTCTATACACTTAAACTTTATGTTGGTTGGTTTACTGCTGAGAGAGAAAACAATGTTGCACATTAAGCTAATCATCTGGGGACCCCCCAAAATAATTTGGGCCCACAGGTTGAGAACCACTGCTTTAGCAGAATGTAATATAGTCACTCGGCAGCCATTTTGCCCATACGTCATAGGCCTACAGTACTCGAGGAGTATGGGGAACGTGAATATGATCAATTGGAGACGTTTAGCCTCGAACAGAACACAAAACTCCCCACGTGGTTGAGTCGAAACGGTGGAGGGAGAAAGATCAGCCGGGAGATAAAATGGAAGATAAAACGAGAGACGCGAGAGATAAACTGTGAGAGAATAGAGGGAGAGAGTTTGCTCCATGTGGCCAGCAGAGGGGGTAGCGAGTGACTGATCTTAGGGCAGAGCACGCACGTGCACGCGCACGCACACGCACACGCACACGCACACGCGCACGCGCACACACACACACACACACACACACACACACACACACACACACACACACACACACACACACAACAAACACTAGCACCCCAAGGTGCTGACAGCTTCAAACAGCCCTGCCTCCACACACAGAGTTCAGTTACTCATTCACTGCAGCTGACACAGTCAAAAGGCACTCATTCATTGAACAGTCCACAACCCCACTGCTTTCTCTGTGAGTGTGTGTGTGGGGTGCGGCTCTGGGTGACCCTGTGGTCATTAATCTCACTCTCTGTCAGGGTAATGGACACTGATGGACGGCCTGTTTGCACGCGTGCGCGCGCGTGCATGCACAGCACAGCACAGCACACACACTGTAACACTTATACACTCATACACATATGTGCTGTGTGAAAAATGGATCCTCACAAATTACATGAGAAACATGGAAGCCAATCCATAGCCTGTAAATGGAGGCCAAGACAGTGAAGACACATCTGTTACAAGTGTTTTGTTTATGTTTTGATTAAAATGAAGAGCTCATGTTATGGCAATACAAGACATCTATGTATTTCAATTTCAATGGTTCACATCAATGTGTTGAAATGATTGTAAAACTGGCCCTATTTTTACATTCTTATACAACCACAGCAGATTGTGTGCTAGTTATATTATTATATAACTTATTATTATAGCCTACAATATAAGGTTTTAAAATGAGTCCTGGATTGTAGCTTTAATGGTGCTCCTGTTAAACCTAACCCGAGGTGGTCCATAACAGCACCAACACCATTCAAAATAGCAATTCATTTATTGATTCATAATCAATACAGGGTCAAACGGTTTGTATTACATGTGAAATAAAGAACCAGTCAATTTAAGAGGAATGCTTACCACAAAGCCATTTACATGGGGAAGGTTTTATTTTAATATTAGTGACGTACATCTATTGCATTTATAATTATGTTATACTGTATTTAATGACTCATGAGAGCAACAAGCAAGTCGACTCAGCATGAGTGAGAGCTGATTAAAGTGAACTAAATGAAGTGAATAAGTGAGTCACTGACTGAATGAGCAAATGAGAAGTAATGCAGCGCTAGCCCATAGTCAGCTCCTCCAGTCACACATAATGTATCACCACTGGACCCTGTCCCAGCTCAAGTCCAAGATGGCGCCACAGCAGTGACCACTATTATATTGTGCTCTGTGGACTGATTAACCACCCTGTATACTTTGTCGACCTGGGGTCTATCCTTGGCCCCCTAATTTCTTCCCTATACACCAAATCTCATTGCTGAAAAGAGCTGATCTACAGTAGTACATGCTCAAAATGCAGCGCCTTACAATGTGTTGTGAGTTTGTAGATCGGCTATTTTTGACAAATGTTCACCGACGCTAGGAGATCAAATCATTATTATTGCAACAGTATGGTAGAATATATAGGAATGATGTGTTGTAATTAACCCACACATGTGTGCTTTTACCATTGTTTCATTTTACATTCACGTGCATGGGTTCTCCTTACTGCTGCCTGCACACTATTTGCATCACTTTATTGGAATTGCAACACACCAGTTACTTTTATGTTTACTTACTTAAGGTACTGTACATGACTGTTGTGTCAGTTATCCCATGTAGCATTTACAGACAGTACTTCTTTGCGACCGAAGGTTGCAGTTTAGTATAAGAAACGTCTCCATCCGGCCGGCCGGCTGTGCATCACACTCTGACATCACCGTGATGTCAGGGGAACCACACTATAGAATCCCTTTTATGCCCATATATGGACATCCGTGCTGTCATCAATATTAAGCCCATGCATATCTAACAGGACTTCATATGGGAATGCCCATATCTGTGTGGCTGGTTCTAGAGCCATCTGAATCTCCATATATGGGCATAAAAGGGATTGTATGATGTCATTTGCACACGTCATGGGACTTTCACATAACGAATAACTGAGTGAGCAGTTTGGGGTCTCACAGCATTTCTCCATATACAATACATGGATTTCCATATGGGTACCAGGGGTCTCCATATGTAACTGGTCCGATATACATCACTGGCAGATGGCCAAGACATGGCGTGACCTCGCCCTTTAGGGCGCCCTTAGGCGTCTTACTGGTATAGTTTACCAACTGAACTGCTGCAATGTTTCTATTCTGCACTTCCTTTGTTTACACTATACTGTTGCAGTTTATATTGCAACAAGACCTCAAGTAAAATGTTTTGACTGCAAGCAGCTGTACACTTGTGTGAAGTTAATTGAGAATATAAGTTGAGTTACATTGCAATTGATTGAACATTCCCTCGCTCTCTCCAGACTTCACTTCAAAGACACATCCCCGCCTTTGTGTCCCATATTTTGAATCCCGTTCTTGTCAAGGGCAGCTCAGGTCCTTTGTTTCAAAGAGAGAATGTAATCTTGCAATACGATTATTATTGAGTCAAAGAGAGCTGGGTGAGAGGCTGTGCAGAGACACAGCAGGAAGGCCAGTGGACATGGTAACAGCATGTGTAGGTCAAGAGTTCCATTTGCTGGGGAGATCCACATCTCTTGATAACCCCCCTCTGGTCATTCATTTTTATTGCCGGAGGGGAATAAGTAAGTAAGTAGCATTGGGAACCAGTTCAACCAACGGTTCTTGAGGATGTGTTACTCAATAACACATTTATTGAGTACCCGGTATCAATAAGCTTTGGGCTTATCAAGCTTGTTATCGAGCATATAGCGTCCCATGACATCATGTTTAAACAATCAAGAAAAGAGGCGCTCAAGAAATGATTACAGTACTATTCCTAATATAAAGCTGTTTAACACTTATTGCACATTAATGAAAGGTTGTTTTAATGATAGGCAAACTATTCTTTACTTTTGATAATTGTCTTCTTCATAGATGGTGGTCAGCCACAAACTCACAGTCACAACAACTGGCCAATAATAAAAGATACCAGTTCTGTTCAGAATTTGTCATCTCACATCTTTCCACAAAACAATAGAAAACGCTCAATAGTGGGCTCGATAAAAGTCCGGCTCAATAAGCAGGATTGATAAGGTGCTCATTATTAATACAAATTAACTACCTCCATCCCTATATATATGTATATAGTTTTATCCCTGCTTCTGGTAACACTGAATTAAACAGATGCAAATGTTTAAAAAAAATATATATATATTCTTTTTTTCAAAGAAATTGAAAATATAAGTTCTACATTCTTACGACATGTGAGCTTAGGTGGTGCCATAGTTTTGTACTTTTTCTGTTTTGTATGTGTCTATGGAGTTACATTACATTACTCTAATAGACCACCAGGTGTGGTTATAATGTGCAAATTTGCCTTCCCTGTGTATTTTTGGTTTCTTCAAGTCAAAAGTTAAAAGGCCTGATCGAAAAACACTGAGTTAATGACATCATATAATCATCCCCTCCCCTTTTACCATACAGCAACACTGTGGGTGTGGCTAACTTCAGCTGGGTCACCACCCACCTGACAACGGAGCATACCTAATGAACTGGTGGGTGTGGTCACATAAAACATAATTTTAACTCTTTCTGTACACTTTTTTGGAAAGAAATCTTCCTCCTATAGTATAACCATCATGTGGGGGGGGGGGGGGGGGGGATCATGGCACCCCATCTTTAAGTATTTTCAGTGAAGTATAGGGCTTAAGTTGATTGTTTTTTTTTAATCAACCCCGGGTGTAGCTCTGAAGGCAAACCTATTCCACCATCGACAGCCGCCCGGCCCCCAGCTCCACCCCCAGCCCCACCCCCAGGTCACAGGGAGTCACATTACTAAGGCACTTCATTTAGCGCCGTCTTAATTCATTAACAACCCCGACCGCTCAACAATCTCAACAGCATTTGCATAATGAGAGCGAGCGCTGATAAGCAGCCCATCAGGTACTAATGGAGAATCTTTCATTAATTAAAACCTCTCGTTCACATGACCGAGTTTCATTAGCAGCACCAGATGGTTGTCATTACACCACTGTTTGTCAGTCAAAGGCCTGACACTGAGGACATAAAGAGCTTAGTCATTACCAAGGGGGTGGCTCATGCTTTTCTCTGCGTGGCGTGAACCTCTGCAACAACCCACCTACAAAACAAACCCCATCAGTGCCCACCGGTGGATGTCAAGCCCAATGCATAACGTCGTTGTCGGGTGGAAACCTTGTATGTCCAAAACCGTTCGTTTTGTATAATCATCTAAAAAATTAACTAAACTAGTGAAAACAGCCGCTCTACAAGCACACAACGTGTGCTTGTAGATCGGCTGTTTTCACTAGTTTTGTGTGACGGTCTTGTATGATGAAGCAGGGCTTTGCTTTACCAAAAGACGTACACATTTGAAACTTGGAGATACGAGGTTCCTGCCCGACAGTGACGATATACCGCAGTGTGCCGAGAATAGTCGAGAATACCATCACCATCACGACAGGGCAGAAATTAGACTCCATGCCTCCTCGTTCTACCAACCCTCAGTGGAGGTGCATGAATTCACATCGCAGTGGTGGTGGTGTTGGTGTTGGTGCATCTTAAGCCCTGTTTTATAGTTTGTTGTACAGTATCGCACGGTGAAATAAATAGCCGATCTATAAGCTCTGGCTTGCAGATCTGCAAATGTTGAACATTTATGAAAAATGTCACCTTCACAAAATACCAGGTCAAAACAGTGACAATAGCGTATCTTCAACTGTGCTTGTAGATCGCTTATTTTTGTGTGACACTAGCTGTATTTTGATTGTCTTACTGTAAGTACGAGCTCTTATGCCTTATTAAAGGCCTGTCCATATACTGTCTCCGACCACCAAACCTTTCGTCGAAGATTTCCGACTTTCCGACAAACAGCTTTCCAAACTCTAATTCGGGGTAATGCTTTTCAGAAGATGCGACGAAAAGTTTGGTGGTCGGAGACAGTATGGAAAGGCCTTTAAGTTAAGGCTGGTACTTGAGACAATCAAAATAGAGCCCAAAGAAGTATGACAGTGTCACGCAAAGTCCTGGGGTCCTATGTATTCAATTCATCAACAGAGCATAGCATATTAACACATGAATACATGTCATCAACAAAATACAAATACCGTAGCGTTACAAGATTTATGCCCGACAGAGATGATATATTATGTGCGATGATGGCGTCTGTCATACACCTTGTCACATGAAATTGTAATGCAGGGAGGAGAAATGAGAATGGATGAAGGGAAAGGAAAGGGATAGAGATAGAGATAGAGGGAAGCAGGTGAGAGAAACTGGGACAGTATTATTCTTATAGTCCCCACAATCTGCCTTGTGTGCAGTCTCGCTGTCCATTGCACTTACTGTCTGTAGGCCCTCACTCACACGCACACGAGCACGAGCACACACGCATACAGTATATACAGTACAGTACAGCAGGCACGTGCACACACACACATAGACATCAATGGGGGCTTGAGCCCCTGCCCTTTTACCCGTCTGTCAAAAAGTGCCCTCTAAAGACCATGAATGCTGTTTTACTATGGTGAAAGAAATGCAAATGCCCTCTTTCCATGACATTCATCAAGAGAATTGCCTCATCCAAACTCTCCTGAACTTGAAGGCAGCATATTATGCTGAAAGAATAGCCCTCTCTGTGTAGCAATACATGCTGTATGCCACACAAATCTCCAGTATTCACTTGATTATGCTTAGTTTAGTACCGAAAATAGCCGACTGCGACGCGCTGTGAGCTTGGAGGTCTGCTATTTTCGATATTTTCACCCAAAGGCCCCTTTAGAAATGTCAGCCCCTGCCTCTCCAACATTCTCTGCACGTCCCTGCAGTAAAGTGACTTGCTATGATGATGATAGACTCTAATTACCTGGAACTACATCTCTGCCTAACCCCCCCCCCCCCCCACTCTCTCTCTGTCCACCCCTTCTCTTCACCCTATATGTGTCTGTGTCTCCCTTTACCCCCCCCCCCCTCTCTCTCTCTCTTTCTCTCTCTCTCTCTCTCTCTCTCTCTCTCTCTCTCTCTCTCTCTCTCTCTCCAGGTTGTCCTGTCACTATTAATCTGGCCAGTGGTTCCTCCTGCCACCGCACCGCAGCGCCTTGTCACCGTGGCGACGCAAAGGTCACACTTTGGCAATTAAAACAACCCAGCTACCCACTGGGGGCGGGCGCGCATATCTGCGTGTGCTGTATGTGTGTCTGTGTGTGTGTGTGTGTGTGTGTGTGTGTGTGTGTGTGTGTGTGTGTGTGTGTGTGTGTGTGTGCGTGTGTGTGTGCTGTGTGTGTGGGTGGGTGTGCTGTGTGTGTGGGTGTGGGTGTGGGTGGGGGCAGTAGGGAGAGAGGCCTGTTAGTAGCACTACAGTATTAACCTCCTGCTTCTGAATGTCAACAGGATGATGCGCACACACGCGTGCGCACTCACACACACACACACACACACAGACAGACACACATACACGCATGCATGCACGCGAGACTCTCTCACTTACAATTTCCTCAGCACTGGGATCTGTGCTTCCGAGTTCCTTATCTACAATGAGCTGACAGAAAGAAAGACCTCCTCTTCCTCCCCTTACACCCCCCCCCCCCCCCCCCCCTGCTGTCCTTGTCCTCCTAACCTCTCCTCTGTCTCTCTCTCTCTCTCTCTCTGTCTCTCTCTCCCCACTTAACTTTCCCTCTCCCCTCTCTCGCCCGTTCAATCTATACTCTCTTCTGTTCTCGCTCCCAACCTTGGCCAACCTTGCCCCCCCCCCCCCCGCACCACCTCCTTTCTCCCTCTCTTCTCCCGTCACTTCCGCCTCGTCCCCCCCCCCCCCCTTATATAGGCCTGAGTTATTATACCTCTACGAGCTTGTAGATCTGATATTTCCGGAGCGTGACGCTGGGCACGCAACCAAGTAAAGAAAAATATCCGAAAATGTCAGATTGACAAAGAAAATATCAGATCTACAAGCTGGAGCTCGAGCTAGTAACAGAAAATATCATATTGTGAGCTTGTAGATAGGGATGGGAAGATATGAAAATGTCATATCACGATTATTGTGACAAAAGAAATTCGCGATAATCAAAATCCATTATCCTGGGGTGGAACATTTGAAGACATTTGATAGAGAGTGAAAAAAAGACGATATCACGATAAATTAAATCTCCACAATACGATTATCGTGAGTTTTTTTTATCACGATAAAAGATAATATCGTTTATCGTCCCATCCCTACTTGTAGATCTGATATCTTCGGACAACCAAGTATAAATCCTCCCTTTATACCGCTCCCCTCTCTCTTCATCCCACCTGCCTCTGCCTGCACTCTCCCTCCTCCCCCCTGTAGCTCCTCTCTCTCTCTGCCCTCCCTCCCTCCCTCCCTCCCCTCCTCCTCTCTCAGCCAGACTAATCTGTGCCATCAGCCCCTCCTCTGCCATCCGTCAGGGCACTCACATTGTTTTGACGTCTAGTTAATTCTGCCGTGATGATTTATCAAACTCTTATTACGGCCCGCTGAAAGCCTCATTTATTGTCCTGATGTATGGTAATGATAGCCCCCCTCCGCCGCCGCCTGCCCTGAATCTTAACCAACGCACTTTTGTCCTCTCTCTCTCTCTCTATTCTCTGTTCTCCTCTTCTTCTTTTCTCCTCTTTTCTCTTTTCTCCTTTCGTCTGCTTCTCTTCTCTCTTTTCTTGTCTTCTCATCACTTTTGCTGGAGCTGGCACGTCCCTTTCTGTCACCTTTCCAAATTATTTTTCCGCCATCGCCTCGTTTAATCCCTGTGATATTGAGAAGTCGGCCATCACAGTCTACACACACACACACGCACGCACGCACGCACGCACGCACGCGCACACGCACACGCACACGCACACACACGCATGCACGCACACAATCTGTCCTATTTTGAAATGAGAAACCTTGATGTTAGCCCTGCATGGGACACCAAGTGGGATCACAGCCAGATGCTAAATATCATTGTCTCTGTGTCCTATCTGTCTGTCTGTCTGTCTGTCTGTCTGTCTGTCTGTCTGTCTGTCCGTCTGTTTGTCTCTCTCTTCTTTCATCCTTTCTTTCTTTCTATGGAGGCCTCTCTTCCATCAACCTGATACGGACGTGTTAGGACGACAGCACATATCAGTTGGCCTCAGTGTCGCTTTTGAAAAGAGAAGAAGAAGAAAAAAAAAACATCCATCCCGTCCAAGAACACATTTCACTAGAGATGGGATTCATGGCTCTTTGAAGTGAGCCGGATCTCTGGGATCCGTTCCTTTCAAAGAGCCGTTCAAAAGACTGGCTCATTCTAGTTACTAGTTACTTTGTAGATTTTTTTTCTTAATTGTTATCCCACTATTTTGTTTCACCCAGTGCCAATTGCCTAAGCTATGTAATCATGGGCTCTGCTCTCCCTCTGCTGCGTCTGGGGAGACAACAGACTGACCTCATGCTTCCCTCTATGCATGAGGAGTCCAAGTTGCTTCTTTTCACCTGACAGTGGGGATTTCCCCGGTTTGGACGTAACACGTGGAAGGAACATGTTATTCCAACCAGTTCCTTACCCCTCCATCAGGCGCCCCGGCTGGGGTGAGTACTTTTCCCACCACTGTTCATTAGAAAGGAACGGCTCCCTACTGTGAAACCGAATTCTGTCGTTCATTTCAAAGAGCCGTTCAAAAGACTCGATTCGTTGGCGAACGTCCCACCTCTACATTTCACCTCCTGCAGTGAGATCATCAAATATCCAGTGATCTAGAGTTACAGCCGCCCAACTCTCACACAAAAACAAAACGGCCACACTGAATAATTCAGTTCCTGGCGGCAGGATCTTAAGAGTGCGTGTGTGTGTGTGTGTGTGTGTGTGTGTGTGTGTGTGTGTGTGTGTGTGTGTGTGTGTGTGTGTGTGTGTGTGTGTGTGTGTGTGTGTGTGTGTGTTTTGTGTGCATCAACAGGGGCCCAATAAAAGCTGGTGAGAAATCAATAGAGCAAGACAATAAGCTTGTGTCCACAATAGCCAGTTTGCGTTTCACAATGTATTTGCTGTCCTTTTAGGTCGCTTGTACTTACACACTTACGTGCGTGCACGCACACGCACACGCACACGCACGTACACGTACACGCACGCACGCACGCACGCACGCACGCACGCACGCACGCACGCACGCACGCACACACACACACACACACACACACACACACACACACACACACACAAACACATAATTCATACATGCATGGTGTTCATTATGCTAATGGGGCGAGTTCTTTAGTCCTGGAGGCTTTAAGTGTAATGTGTGGGTGGAAAGTGGAAATATGAGCCTCATCCCAAATTATGATAAAATATGTGACACTTATAAAACGATCCATAGCACACGATTATAAATGCACAGAGAAGACCAAAAGTGTACATCATCACTAGAACAGAGTAGAGAAAAAAACAGTCCACTTCTATGCTGTCAGGCAGAAACCTCATATTTCCAAATTTTGAATGTGTTGTGTAATAATGAAAGGGAACGGTTTGGGGACATACAGTACAAGGTTTCCACTCGACAGTAACAATTTCAAGGTTCAAAGTTGTGTTTTATTGTCATATCTTGTGTGCAGTTATATAAAAGTAAAACTTTATTTTGTTCGGCTTTGTGAACTTGTTCTTTTTTTTATTGACAGCCGGTAAGCTGAGACAGACAGTGAGTGGGAGGAATGCCTGGTGGGATCTGATCCTACACCAGAAATGCTACACCAATGTATAGAGCCAACATTATGCTATGTTATCGTAAATCTTCAATTACGAACAAAGTAATAGTTTAAAGCCTGATTCATTTAAGTCCCACGACTTAAAATATTTGCCAAAAATAGCCGACCTACAAGCTCACATGCGATGCGACGCATTGTGAGCCTGTAGGTTTGCAATTTGTAGCGTGCAACACCATCGTGCGACAAAAATGAGCCATTATTTTTCACCAGGAAACCATTTTCGATTTTTTTTGCGTTGGCTATTCAAAAATAGCAGATATACAGGCTCCCAGCTAGTGAGTGTGTATTTTTGAACATCTTTGAAAAATCTTGAAGCCTTTAAAGATGCAAGTGCCATGATATTTTTCCCCCCTAAAACATGATGATCAGGTATTTTATGATTATTCTAGGAGGAAGATATTTTCAAAAAGTAAAGTGTTAAAATTGGGTTTTTATGTGGCCACACCCACCAGTTCATAACGTATGCCTGGTTGTCAGGTGGGTGGTGACCCAGCTGAGGTTAGCCACACCCACAGTGTTGGGGGAATGGTAAAAGGGGAGTGGATGAGTTTATGATGTCATTTAATCAGTGTTTTTCTTATGGGCCTTTGAGGCCCAGTCTTTCAGCTTTCAGGAAGTAACCAAAACACAGGAAGACAAATCTGCAACATTATAACCACACATGGAGGTCTACTAGACTAATGTCAACTCCATAGACACATACAAAACAGAAAAAAGTACAAATATGGCACCACCTCTATAAGGCATTTGTAGAAGTGGCCTATCTCAGCCCCCTCAGTGTGCCCCCCCCTCCCCCCATCCTATCCGTCACTTGGTACCACATACCCCCCCCCCCCCCCACTTGGCACCCCAACCACCCCCCACCCAACCAGTATCCACCCGCCGCCCTCGGCCCCCTGCACAGGCACCCCCCAGGGTGCTTTAAATTCTTTATTGGCTTGTAACATTATCTTAATGTCTCTGAGCATCTCATTCAGAGGCGGCTTAATGAAGAGTGAAGGAGCCCGTGTTCTGTGGAGGCCACAGCAATGCCAACCACATGTGACAGCAAACTGACTGCACAGGTGTGCGTGTGTGTGTGGCGTGTGGGCGTGCATGCGTGCGTGTGTGTGCAGTGGTGGAAAAAGTACTCCCATTCTTCAAGTACAAGTATCAATACTGCACTATAGACATACTCCGTTACAAGTAAAAGTCCAGAATTCAAAATGTACTTGAGTAAAAGTATGAAAGTGTTGGCATCAAAATGTACTTA
The DNA here is from genome assembly GCF_963921795.1 of Nannobrachium achirus. Taxonomy (NCBI): domain Eukaryota; kingdom Metazoa; phylum Chordata; class Actinopteri; order Myctophiformes; family Myctophidae; genus Nannobrachium; species Nannobrachium achirus. The sequence continues at coordinate 29,307,829 of NC_137832.1, read as the reverse complement.
AAGTACCAAAAGTAAAAGTAAATGTTTGAAAATAGCCTATGTATAAAATAGGGCAAAAGTGGATTAATTTATGTTTTATGATACAATCATTTATATCTGCAACTGTAACTAGTAACTAAGGTTTTCAAATAAATGTAGAGTAAAGGTATAATATTGGATCTGAGATGTAGTGGAGTAGAAGTAAAACTATTGGAAATTGGAAATACTTAAGTAAAGTACAGATACCTCAAAATTGTACTTACTTAGTTACTTTACACCACTGCGTGCGTGCGTGCGTGCATGTGTGTGTGCGCGTGTGTGTCTGTTTTCATCTAAGCTTGAGTGTATGCATTAGTGCTATCAAATATGTATGTGTGTGGGTGCTTGGATGTTCTTTGTGTGCGTGTGCGTGTGTATGTGTCCAGCAGGTTTAGGATCTCTGCTGATGTTAATGACTCCTGACAAACTGGGGAGATGGAACAACAGGGAAATTGAGATCATATCAGCAGACGTCTAGACAAGCGAACAAGACGCACGCACACACACACGCACGCACGCACGCACGCACGCACGCACGCACGCACGCACGCACGCACGCACGCACGCACGCACGCACGCACACACACACACACACACACACACACACACACACACACACACACACTGCAGTGTACACAGCACACAAAGAAGTCACACACAGATACACACACAGTCAGCTGTAGAAATTATTAAGTACATTTACTTACATATATACTTTTACTTTCCTCGATTATGTGTCCGTTACACTTCTACATCTCAGAGATAAATATCAACTTTTTACTGCAATACAGTAATTTGAAAACTTTAGCTACTAGTTACATCGTAAAAAATTGCTCATCTACAAGCTTACAACATGAGTTGTATATTGGATATTTTTAAAATACTGCAAATTTGGAAAGATTTTGAAAATAACTGTTAAATAGCCCATTCAGAATGAGCTATTTTGGTTCTTACAGTAAGTATATTTTGTTAAATTTTGAATACAGTACTTTTACTTACTCTTGTGTGTATAACAGTAGTTCCCAAACCAGCTCAAGACCCAAAACACCTTTGCCCAGGGCCTGTTTCACAAAACCTAGATTAGGGATAAAGCCTGGATTTATTACCTTATTAACTATCCTGGCTTAAATTAGCCAGGATGAGTGCTCAATTGGTTTCATGAAAGCTGAATTGTAACCAGTTAATCTGGATATGTTAAACCAGTAGAACCCAAACTGGTGAAAATCTGTGTTTGTCACTGTACAGTATACTACTGACTCACCTGCTAGTAAGGAGCCCCCACTGGAGCTCCTCCCATACTCCTCCCATGCCAACACTCCCTGATGACAGGTGCCCAGCCTGTAGTACGTGCAATGACCATTGCCGCCTCCCCGAACACGGGACAACTGTGTTCATAAAGACGCCCAACAAAGCCGGATGCACTACGATGGATTTGAACCCACACCGATATTTACGCATGACCCATACAAATTGATTTGCGACCCAAAAATGGGCCACAAACCACTGTTAGGGAAACAGTGTAGGTCCAAGTCTGAAAAAGGTCCTATTATCACTTCTCTCCTCCCAATTCCCTGCTCTCTCTTGCTTCTGTCTCTACTTCAGGTCTCTATCTCTTTTACTTCCTCCCTCCTCTTTTCTATCCTTTCCCTCCCTCTTTTCCTGCGTATCTCTCCCTCTCTCTCTCTCCTCTATCTTTGAGTGAACGAGGTCAGGCATTAGTTCTGTTATCTGACGACTCCCTGTATGTGTATGTGTGTACTGTCTGTGCGTCTTTGTGCTGTGTGTGTGTGCTGTGTGTGTGTGTGTGCGTGCGTGCGTGCGTGCGTGCGTGCGTGCGACCGTGCACGCGTGTGTGTGTGTGTGTGTTGCGGTCAGTCCATCCATCAGCCTGCTGTCTTCCAGGTCTCTCCATTAGGCCTTGGCCTGACTGATGGTCATACCAGCTTCACGCCCACTGCACTGCAAGGCCATATATCACTGATACACACACACACATGCACACGCACACACACGTGCGCGCTCTCTCTCACACACACACACACACACATCTTCACGTTGCACACAGTGGCTTGGAAATTGCACCTTGTGCTGAGAGAGAGAGAAGGGGAGGGAGAGAAAGAGAGGGAGAATAGAAGGAGAGAGATAGAGAGAGAGAGAGGGAGGGCTGGAAGGGAGAGGGGAGGAGGAGGGAGGGAGGGAGCCAAAGAGAGGGGGGGAGAGGAGAGAGAGAGAGGGGGGGGGGGGGGGGGGGGGGGGGGGGGGGGGGGGGGGGGGAGGAGAGAGAGAGAGGGGGGGGGGTGTACTGCTGTCAGGGTTGACTGTGCTGTAGTGGTGACTTCATTAAAGAATATGTATGATGTCATTAGGCAGCTGCGGGTCACCTTTCATGTCTCAGCTAAAGCATGAGCCTCTCTAGGAGAAAATCCAATCACCTCTTCTGCTCTCCTCCCTCTGCCCCCCCTCCCCCCTTCTCTCTTTGTCACCCACTCTCTCTTCTCTCTCTCTCTACCTGTCTCTCTCTCTCTCCTTCTCCATCGCCATCTTTCTGCCTCTTCCCCTTTCCTTCCTCTCTCTCTCTCTCTCTCTCTCTCTCTCTCTCTCTCTCAATCCACCCATTACCCTCTTCCTCTTCTTTCCTTGACCTAATTAAGGAGAAGTCACCTGATCTCTCACCTTCTCAAATGATGTCACGTGCGGCTACTTTATCAACGTCATCCCTCTCTCTTGCTCTCTCTCTCTCTCTCTCTCTCTCTCTCTCTCTCTCTCCCCCTCATTCTTTGTCTCTCTTTCCATCTCCATCCATCACTCACCACTCCCTGGAATCCTTCCTTCCGTCTCTCTATCTCTTGCATACTCTCTCTAAAACCTCCCTCCATCCATCTCACACCCTGCCATCCTGTCTCTCCTTTCATCTTCACCCCCCATCCTCCTCCACTTCCACTCCAT
>NC_137832.1:29179295-29304665 GCF_963921795.1 Nannobrachium achirus | reverse complement strand
GTTGTAGTGCTCTCCGAGACGAACATTTTGATGTCTCATATGTTCCTCTACGTCCTTCTTTTCCAGGGATCTCCAATTTCACAAGGCTCATAGAGTCTATAGCCCTTAGAGGGCTTTGGCCAGCAAGCCAAAGATTTCAATCTCCTCACAGGAGTGTTTGTGTGCGAGGAAACGTATATAGGCGCGTTCATCTCTGTGAGACGAACACGCTGATGTGTGTATCATCTCTCTACGACGTTCCTGTACGGAAAAAAAGCTAACCCTAGTTGGAATTAGGGTTAGCCCCCTAGGGGTCGCTCAGAAATGAAACACACATCATCGCGTTCGTCTCGGTGAGCAGATCAAGAATCTTTTTCACTTTTGTCTCTACGCCCTCTAGAACCCGAGCTAGCCCTTCTAGAAGTGTTAGAAACGGACCGAAAGATTTTCACACAACGGGACCAGCACCAACGGACTTGGCGTCAAAAAGTAAGTCGGAATAAGTGTTTTTTATCCCAAAAAATGTGTAATCATGTTCGTGGCGCGCGAATTTCGTGTCTTTTTTGCAAACGGAAAGGGTTAAAATTGTCGGAGAGACACGAAACCAATTCCATTGGATCGGGCATCCTTCAAATATGAAAAGTGTGGCCTGCCCGAAACAAAACGTTTTTTCTTATTTCTTTTATTGATTTTAAGGTCAAAACTCCCAGGTAGAGTGTCTATGTCGCACTTTTAAAGGGTTTAAAGTGTCGGAGAGACACGAAACCAATTCCATTGGATCGGGCATCCTTCAAATATGAAAAGTGTGCTCTGCCTGAAACAGAAGGATTTTTTTTAATTTCTTATTGATTTTAAGGACAGAAGGCCCGTTTTGAAGCCTAGATTGACCTTTCCTTGACCTTTTGAGTTAGGAGTGTCGTAGAGACACGAGACCGGGTTTCGTTGGATTCAGCGTCAAAAGGCGAGTCAGAATAAGTGTCTTTTATCTGGAAAATGTTTAATTCAGCTTACGCAGTTGAAATAGGGTCTTTTTTAGACCCCGAAATCGGTGATTTGACCCCTACGATCTTAAAAAAGCAAATTAAACTCTAGGTCAGGATTTGAGGGGGGCCTTCTGCAATGAGACCCTATGTGAAAGCTGGTTCAAATCTGGTGCTGTCGCATTGTTTGAAGGAAGCCAAACCAAATAGGTTTTACTCTTATGTACCTGTACATCAGTGGTCATTCGGTCATTTTTGCACTTCTTGACGGCGACGCGAGGGGGTCCCTGGAGCTCCGGGGGTCCCTGGAGGGGTGGAGGTTGTGGATTGGCAGGCAAGGAGTGTGTGTGGCAAAGTGTGGCAAGGATAGGGGAGACGGTGGTGGAGATATGAGTCGGGCAAAAGTGTGACGTGACGTGACTGACAGCCGGTGGAGGTTTTGATAGTAACTGTGACCTGACTGTCGCAAAACACACGGATTGGGTGGATTCTATTGAGACTATATATATGAGGTGGAACCATGAGGTAAAGTGGTGCTAAAATTGGCTCTACATGGTTCTCATCGTGGTTCTCTAATATTCTCTGTAGCCCAAAGACAATGCCCGGTGCCAACAAAGGTGCGGATGGGACGATACACAATAGTATCGTTTAACATGATAAAAAACTCTCACGATAATCTTATTGTGGAGACGTGAGAGAGAGAGAGAGACGTGAGAGAGAGAGAGAGAGAGAGAGAGAGAGAGAGAGACGTGAGAGAGAGAGAGAGAGAGAGAGAGAGAGAGAGAGAGAGAGAGAGAGAGAGAGAGAGAGACAGACGTGAGAGAGAGAGACGTGAGAGAGAGAGAGAGAGACGTGAGAGAGAGAGACGTGAGAGAGAGAGAGACGTGAGAGAGAGAGAGAGAGAGAGAGAGACGTGAGAGAGAGAGGGAGAGAGAGACGTGAGAGAGAGAGAGAGACGTGAGAGAGAGAGAGAGAGAGAGAGAGAGAGAGAGAGAGAGACGTGAGAGAGAGAGAGAGAGAGAGAGAGAGAGAGAGAGAGAGAGATTCATGGTCATCTATGTCATCTAATCCCTCCCTCTGGGTTGAAAAATGCTCCTCCTAGACGCAGGAAGGAAGTGTCAAATGCAGACATTCTGTGGTTACCATTGGATTAATGCAGATAGACCGAATGTCAACAGATGACATTTTTTAGCGAAAAAATGTCCGATATCGACATAAATTGAGTTCCCAAAACGTCAGTAGGGGAGAGCGGGGTAAACTGAGACACTTTTTACATTTGCTCCCCTCCAGGCGAACTAAAAGATATATCAGTAAAAATTTACACATTTCCCAGTAATTGTCTCCACCAGCCGAAGGTTGAGGGAGAGTATGTTTTCCCCTCCGTCCGTGTGTCCGTGCGTGCGTCCGTGCGTGCGTCCGTGCGTGCGTCCGTCCGTGCGTCCTCGCAGTTTGTGAGCGCCAAATCTCAGTCGCCGTTGGCCCGGTCGCTGCCAAAGTGAGCACACACATTCCCTGGATGCCAATCTAGAACCTCTGCCCTAAATTTTTCAAATGGGCCTTTTCTAGCGCCAACTAGTGGCCGATGTTTGCTAAACACATTTCTGTGCACTACTCTTACAGATTTTGTCCAAAAATCCTACAAATCGGTAGGCAATATCTCGACAGTCATGTGATCGACACGGATCTGTCCGATTTTGCATATTCCATCCTGATTGGCTAAGATTGGCTTCCAAAGTTTGTGGGATTGAGCCGTTTTGAACAAAATGCCTCAAATCACAAACGCAAAGTGCAATTATCATGAAATCGCGCACACACGTTCCCACTAGGCAGAGGAAGAAATGCCACTTAATTTTTTTTTAATCAGCCTCATGGTGGCGCTATAACAGCCCGATTTGTGGTTTTACCTATAACTCCACCGATCAGTTTCAAACTTTGTAAGCGCACTCCCTAGAGGCTAAGGATAAACCTTTGCCCTGCATTTTTCACATCAGCCTTTTATAGCGCCACCTTTGGGCCGACTTATGTAAAACACATTTTTGGATATTACTCCTTGAGATTTTATCCAAAAATCATGCAAATCGGTACACAGTATCTCTATAGTCATGTGATCAAGTCCGATCCGTCTGATATTTCACATTCCATCCTGATTGGCTAATATTAGCTTCCAAAGTTTGCAGGATTGCTCCGTTTTTGAACAAAATGCCTCAAATCATCAACGCAGCTTGCGATTACCGTGACATTTGCCACACATATTCCCACTAGGTCAAGGAACAAATGCTACCTTTTTAACATTGTCCTGTTATAGCGCCACCAGCAGGTAGACTTTAGCAAAACACATTTTTGGAACACAATGCTTGAAATCATGCATGCAGCGTCCGATTGCCATGAAAGATCTAAGGTGAAGAACATATGCCACCCTTTTTACATTGGCCTATTATACAGTAGCACCACCAGGACGCACGGCCTGGTGGAGACCTGTGCTCGTTTGGGATGTTTCCTAACAATGGAAGATATCAGAACATATTCAAGACAAAAGGCAGAGAAAATATGATTGTTTTAAAAAAAGTGTTCTTGTGTCTCAGTTTACCCCAGGACCGGGGTAAACTGAGACAGACCAGAGAAATCAACGGGGTAAAGTGATCCACTCACTTTTTTCACTTTAAAACTACCATAAAAACACAAAAACCCGGTTAACGGGTTAAATATGCGCAATACAAAAATGTACATAGCAGACATTCTTTTAATAGGGTTTGTCCTTTCATTTCCACCCATGTGTCAAATAACGTGACACGTGGGCAGAAGGAAAAAACTAAAAACCCTATAAAAAATTGATAGAAGGGTTTACCAAACTTTCCTCAGTTGATCCGTATGTCAATTTTCCTGTAGAATCTATTTCTGCAAAGTATATTGTTGTATTGTGCATAACTAATGAAATAATTAGCATATTTAGTAAAATGTAGTCAAATATGCTAATTATCTCATTAATTATGCACAATACAAAGAAATGAATATCAGAAATGGATTCTACAGGGGAAAATACATAAGAATCAACTGAGACTAGTTTGGTACACCCTTTAATCAGGTTTTTACAGCTTTCTCCCTGTCTATCATGTTGGGATAATGTGAGATAGTGTCTCACTTTACCCCGAAGCAATTGTCTCACTTTACCCCACAGCCACATTTTGGGAAAAGGGATATTTTTTATCAATTCAGGGTAATCTTCAGCTAGCATCTATCACATGGATTTATAAGTTGGTAGTTCATCAACATGTATGATATAAAATGTTCTCCCTGCATCAATTTGCTTTGACACAACAGCTGATTATGTTGACTGCAAGAAATTTTACTTTTACATGCAAAAAACACATTTTTGTGAAAAAAGCATGTTTTCTACAGCACTATCAGGTCTCTCTTTTCATGACAAGTGGGAAATTCAAGGGGCTTGAAAATATGATGGTCACATGACCACAAATGTGTTCCATTGCCAAGATAAATGGAGTGTCTCAGTTTACCTGGTGTCTCAGTTTACCCCGCTCTCCCCTATACTGACATTTTGTCTGGAGACTGGGTTGGCCTGTCATGCATGTCCTGCATTTGGGTCCTCACCACACCACCAGATCGTGACAGAGACAACATTTCTAACAAACAACAACAATATGTTGTTGACTCATACAGGCTCTGGCTGGTTGTGGAGAAACAAGGCGTTGCATCAATCCATCCAAAGTCAGGACCACTGCCAAGCACACATAGGGCTTTGAATTGGTGAGAGGATCGTTGCAGAATGATGGAGGCCAAATACCATGGTTGCATAGGCTGTGCACCGCAAATATTGACATACGCAATGTAAATCAATATTCATCAGAAATAGTAAAAGCACACATGAAATGGAGCTGCCAGCTTTACGTTATGCTATCATGCTGGCAGAGGTTGTGGTTGGGGTAAGCTATATGATGTTAATGATACAAATGAGAAGCAATTCAAATATCTTTGAATTTATACAGCATGGATCTAATGAAATAGAAGGTGGAGTGTGTGTGTGTGTGTGTGTGTGTGTGTGTGTGTGTGTGTGTGTGTGTGTGTGTGTGTGTGTGTGTGTGTGTGTGTGTGTGTGTGTGTGTGTGTGTGTATTGGGGTAGGTGTGCTTGTAGTTAGTGTATCTTCCATGCTGTTTCAGCTACTGCCGCTGGCTAGCCCTCTTTGCGGGGGGGTGGAAAGAGGAGCAGAGTGGGTACTTTGCGGTCCCAGTCTAAACTGTAGGGGATCTTAGCGCAGCAGCGGGCCCCAGAGACAAGGAGCGCAGGCCGACCAGTGCTATCACACCCTGGCCACCTTTCAAACACTGTACAGCTGTGGGGAAACAGCAATCCTGTGTCTCCCGGATTGTCATTGGATTGACAGGATTGACAGAAATTAGGCTGGAGGACCCTCGGGACTTGGGTGAGAACTTGCTAATTGAGACACACTGCTTCAGAAGTGATCTCCAACACTGGTCCTCTTTGACGCTCCATTCAGCAGCATACTGTCTCCTGTGTCCTGTCCCAACATTCCATTGTCTTGTCATAGGGGAGTATGGATTAGGCTGCCCAGGCCAGTTCTATTGTGTTATAGATGCTCTCTCACTTTCAGTTGTTGTCTCCACCAGCCGAAGGCATGGGGGAGAGTATGTTTTCCCCTCCGTCCGTCCGTGTGTCCGTCCGTCCGTGCGTGCGTCCGTCCGTCCGTCCGCCCGTCCGTGCGTCCTCGCAGTTTGTGAGCACCTAATCTCAGTCGCCGTTGGCCCGGTCGCTGCCAAAGTGAGCACACACATTCCCTGGATGCCAATCTAGAACCTCTGCCCTAAATTTTTCAAATGGGCCTTTTCTAGCGCCACCTAGTGGCCGATGTTTGCAAAACACATTTATGTGCACTACTCTTACAGATTTTGTCCAAAAATCCTACAAATCGGTAGGCAGTATCTCGACAGTCATGTGATCGACACAGATCTATCCGAATTTGCATATTCCATCCTGATTGGCTAAAATTGGCTTCCAAAGTTTGTAGGATTGAGCCGTTTTGAACAAAATGCCTCAAATCACAAACGCAAAGTGCAATTATCATGACATCGCACACACACATTCCCACTAGGCCGAGGAAGAAATGCCACTTAATTTTTTTTAAATCAGCCTCATGGTGGCGCTATAACAGGCCGATTTGTGGTTTTACCTATAACTCCACCGATCAGTTTCAAACTTTGTAAGCGCACTCCCTAGAGGCTAAGGATAAACCTTTGCCCTGCATTTTTCACATCAGCCTTTTATAGCGCCACCTTTGGGCCGACTTATGTAAAACGCATTTTTGGATATTACTCCTTGAGATTTTATCCAAAAATCACGCGAATCGGTACACAGTATCTCTATAGTCATGTGATCAAGTACGATCCGTCTGATATTTCATATTCCATCCTGATTGGCTAATATTAGCTTCCAAAGTTTGCAGGATTGCTCCGTTTTTGAACAAAATGCCTCAAATCATCAACCATGCTTGCAATTACCGTGAAATTTGCCACACATATTCCCACTAGGTCAAGGAACAAATGCTACCTTTTTCACATTGGCTTGTTATAGCGCCACCAGCAGGTAGACTTTAGCAAAACATATTTTTGGAACAATGCTTCAAATCATGCATGCAGCGTCCGATTGCCATGAAAGATTTAAGGTGAAGAACACATGCCACCCTTTTTACATTGGCCTATAATACAGTAGCACCACCAGGACGCACGGCCTGGTGGAGACCTGTGCTCGTTGCATTATGTTTTTTAGAGAACTGAACAACTGATGAACGTGTAGTTACAGATGGAGGGAGACACTATTGCTCACACTATTGCTGTGGGACCCTATCCTGATTAGGTTGTAATATATATATATATATATATATATATATATATATATATATATATATATATATATGTATATATGTAACCAGGGCACTTAGGCCCGGAAACAGGCAACCAGACAACGCCACTCTGGAAATTTCACCCAGAGAATACCTTACACTGCACAATGTACATAAATACCCAACAACAGGTTTGATAATGAATGGGAGCAGAGACGTGTGGTTCCGGTTTAAAAAAAGATCATTTGTTTTATTTGTAATTCAACTAGGCCTATTCAAAGTATACTGTTACACTGCAAAGATGAGTAGAAATATATTTATGTATCATCAATTACAAAATACTATTTAAAAACAATTATAAGATATCAATATCCATATCAGACAGGCTTCATATGACACTATACCTAGTAGCCAGGGGTGGTTGTATGCGTCCTGCACACAGGAGGGAGGCAAGGGGTGAAGGAGTGAGGGGGAAAGTCTAAACCGCCACCAAAGAGCGCACACATGGCAGAGCACACACACTTCACTGCAAGAGAAACACACAGTCAAACACTCATAATAAAAACTGTATAATAAAGCATGCAGCAGCTAATTATCATGCACTATAGCTAAGCACAACCCCAAATACAGCCTATACACCACCTATGACCTGCACCACCTGTAGGACTACACCCATTTACTGGCATGGCCGGAGCCAAATGTATCTCATCTGTTATATGATTTAACTATAAATTAACAGCTGGTTTACACAAACAAAATAAAGTTAAACAAGGGAACCCAAACAAAATAACTAAATTAAGGAGGACAAAAACAGCAGAGGCAAAACAGAGTTCCTCCTATTTAAAAGAAAGACAATATTAATAACAATCCAGATTAAAACCATAAAATACTACAAATACATCATAGGCAGCCCTACCTCAGATTGAGAAAAGCCCAGCACACTATCCCATGAAGCCGCACTGCACTGAACCAACTGGAACTGAAAAGCACCACATGCGAGCATATGAGGCTATGGCGTGGGAGGCCACGCAATCAGCGCTCCCAAGTGGTCCACGGGCCGCATACAACTGGAACAGGAGCTTGGAGCTATTAAGAAACCAGCAGATCCACATACATGGTGTGAATCTGTGGAGAATACAGATGGGGGGGAAAGCAGCCAACCTAGGATGGGATTCCCACTGTCGGATGCCTGCAAGATTAAGGAACACTCAGATTTTGCTCATAACTTAACATTCACATTAACACAGGTGAAGACCTTGCACACTGCATACCGTCAAAGACATCTTGCACCTAAAACCCAACACGCCACCAGGCGAACACAAGCCAGCCAGCCACACTGATAGCTGGGTGTGGCTCCCCTTTATACAGCCAGCAGCCAGGTGTCTCAGCTGTCCTGAATATTATTGGTTAATTAGGGAGTCACATGACATACTAAAATGCTCAACCCACTATATATATATATATATATATATATATATATATATATATATATATATATTATATATATATATATATATATATATATATATATATATATATATATATATAGTTGCAATGGTAATCAACCTTCAGAGATTGGCTAAACTTTGCTTGACATTGTGCTCTTCAACCTATATCAGTGATGACACAGAATATTCTATGCTTTTACACATCAGGACTTTACCAATACCATACGCCTGAGCAACAGGGTTTGTCCACTGTCGTACAGTTGTGAGCAATGTTACAGTGGGCAGTGCATCTGAGAGCAGGACAAGTGGATATAACGGCTGTGACAGTGAGACACTACGTGTACTCCTTTGGAGGCATAGATATGGTTGAGATGGATGTACGGAATCATGAGATGTATGTACACGTCTTTAACACAGTGTCTTTGCTCTGGAGGAGGTTGACCCCAGTGACAGCTGGAAGAGGCGAACGTCCCCTTGAGGTTCCTTTTAGGATTAGCGGCCACTCAGCTGTTCTGATTGAAGATATTGTCTATATCTGGGGAGGTTGTGATTATAGTTACGAGGATTACAAACATCTTTTTGCATTTGATGTCAACGCCCACAGATGGTTTGGAACACAGGTTTCTGGGACTGTTCCAGAACAAAGGGAAAACCACTCAGCCTGTGCCTTGGGGATGGCCATGTATATCCATGGAGGATGCATAAGACTATCCATTAGCACTAATGACATCTACAAGTTGGACATCATGACAATGGTCTGGTCTTTAATTAACACCAGAGGTTCTCCACCTCCTGCTTCAGCACATCACTCTGCCACCATCATCGGGACAAAGATGTTTGTATTTGGGGGCGGACATACTGAGGGAAACAACACCATGAGAGTGTTTGACACAGAGACCAACTGCTGGCTGAACACACCTTCTGCACAGCTTCTTCCAGAAAAACGCAAATGTCATTCAGCCTTTGCCTACATTGGAGAGCTGTACATATTTGGTGGCGCCAACTCTCGTAAGGACTTCAATGATCTCTGGAAATTCAATGCAGAGACCTTCTCCTGGAGGAAGGTTGAGGCCAAAGGGAAAGGACCATCCATGATGTATAGTGCGTGCTGCTGCATGGCGGGAGAGCGTATCATCCTCTTTGGAGATATGTGCACACCTGGGGAAATGTACATCTTAGACTTAAGTCCTAGTCTGAAGACGTTAAGTAAGCTAGCAGTTCTTCAGTACGGTCTGGGGCTGTCTGAACTCCCTCACAGCATCAGGTGGGAACTGGCAGCCATGACTACCAACAGCAACAGAAGATAAATAACAAGACATCACCACTTACCGTAGAACTTGCCTCCCCAAAATGACCATACATGTAATTTAGCTAACATTTTTTATATATTTTTTTGTTGTTTTTGTATTTACATTTTTATAGATTTACCTTGTAGTGATGTTGATGTATTACCTTGCTTATTATTACCTTGCATATTAGTGTGGTTGCCCAACAGGGAGGGACAGCCGCTGCTCGGGTCGTCCGCGTCTGTGGACGCAGATGCAGAGGAATCGGACACGGCCGACATGGGGCGGAGGGGCGGTACGGGATACGGACACGGACAGGACGGGACACGGACGCAGGCGGGAAGGGACGCAGACAAAAGTACAAAAAGTATCGCTACCAACAGACGGGGACAGAGACGGGACAGGGACGGGACACCGACTCCGGGGCCTGGGCCTCAGACTGCAGAGTCCGGGGACCCCCGGTCAGGGACCACCTCCAGAGACCCCTGGCCTGACCGTGGACCTGGGGATATGGCTCTGGAGAACCTGGCGGCCCGCTGCTCCGCTCCTGTCTGACTTTGGGGCCTCGGCCTGGGACCGCAGAGTGGTCGGGGACCCCCGGAGGGAGCTCCGGGGACCCCCTGGCACCGCCGCCAAAGAGCTAAAAAATTAGTGTGCAGCTTCCGGGTATGCAGGCATAGGGGGAGGACGTGCTCGGTGGCTCGCTTCACCATTTTGACCATTTATCGTATTTTTATTATCCTTTTTTTTATTATCCTTTTTTATGTGAATTAGCCGTGTTATGACTTTGGAACGGTTTTGTCCGACCTCATTTGAAAACATGAGTGGCAAAGAACGCAGAACGATGCGACAAGCTAACAAAGAAGGAGATTCCACCCTCGAAGCTAGTGCTGCTAATACTAGCATCCTAGAAGCTAGCTGTGGCAAGGAGCTGGATAGCCTCGCCCTCGACCCATAGTTAGGTAAAGTTAGCCAAAAGTTAAACCAATCTGTAAACTAAATCAAAATCAATATCTTTCTTCACAAATGTGATCATAAAGGTGTCAACTATCACCTCTGAACTTTCTCAATCACAACTCCCTTGGGGAACTTTGTGGGAACCAATCAAAGTTGGGGGTATCGGGATACCTGGGCCTCGGATAAGGGGATAAAATGAAAAAAGAAAATCAATATGAGCATATGGGGTGTGTAATTAGGGTATTTTGTGGCTGCTGAATCCATTCCAACCATTTGTTTTCAGTTTAAATGACTCCTTTGCCATAAAATAGGCCTAATTGGCTAAGGCTTAGCCAATCATGTCATTCGAGTTCACCTGTGTCCTGTTAGTCCCTATGCTTTAAACCCTTTTGAGTGTTCCTTGTCAGATTGTATCATGTTATCATGGCTTATAGTTTAATAAAGAGCCTAAATGCAACAATAGTATAGCCTTGTCATTCATGATGGAAAATACATTTTGGGGAGAAGTGGAACTTAAAGTCATTTTAGCATGAGGGGGAGATCATGATTACTTGATATCTGGGCTAATGCATTCAGTTGACACACGCAGCACAAGCCAGACTGTGCCGTTGCCTATGTCAAATGAGGGTCAACGAGCTCGTTAACCTAACGTTACACAGCCTAGGATAGCTGGAAAATTTGCGCAGTGTTGAAGAGAAGACAAATGATCACGCATCGCATCGCATTTCTCTGGATCTAATGCAAGCGGTTGGAGCCTAAAAACGTGGATTTCAATGTGTTGCTGTTGTCCTCTCCAATTGAACATACAAAGGTAGTAGATCCCTATTTGAGATGTATTGATGATCAGTTATTAATCCAGTGGCAGCGAATGGTTTCCAAGCTGTTTAAACAACTTCTTTTCAGGCAGCTTTAGTTTAGCCTCTCTCTATCGAGAGGTACGTCTCCCCCTCTGCTGTCTGCTCAGAGTGACTGAGTGTGTGAGGAGGGGGGAAGGGGGAGGGGGGAGCAGGATGCGTTGCAGGGCAGGCTGTGTTCTCGGCTGCAGTGAAGGGGCCGGTTAGTGAATCGGCATAGAGGTGGGCGGTATTTTTCCGTACGTTCTACCTACCGTTGAGTTGAAGTTGAGTTGGAGTGGATGCAGAGTAGGCGTGAACGGGTTTGGTAGTGGGATGCGGCTTTTGCTCAGTTGTATAATAAAGATAGATAGATACCTTTATTATTCCAAGGGGGAAATTCAGCTTGTGTCTCTGGGTGCACTATTTTTGCTATTTGGATCAGAGATACCTTTAAGCTAAACAAGATAATTGTTAAGGCAGTTAAGTTTTATGTTTTACCTTTATTATGATAAATGGGACACCATTTTGTTTAAGTTGATGTGTTATGGGGCGAGCCACCACTCGGGACAGTTTACAATGTGCTCTGTGACTATGCTAGCGTTTTTTCTTTGTTATTTTCCTGATTGAATGATTGATTGAAGAATGTATTAGAAGTTTGCAATAGAAAAAAGTACAGTTTCATGACAGTACAAATCACTGGTACAAGGTCAACTAAAAGGAGATCCTAGAAAGCTGAGGCTTATTTCCACAGGAACCACACTTTAAGTATCTCATATAACATTGAAAGACAGGCGGATAGAACATACTTTATCTAGGATAATATCAGTTTCAAAAGCATAACATCAAATACAAAGGCAGAAAAGAAAGAAAAAAAGGGGGGGGGGGGCATGGGGGCTTAGTCTATTTACAGGTCACGGGTAGCAGCTGTCTGAAGGTGACTTTTCATACCAATTTTGAAGGAGGCTAGGGATTTGCTCTCCTTTAAGTAATTGATTGATTGATTGAAGACTTTATTAGAAGTTTGCATAGGAAAAGGTACAGTTTCATGACGGTACAGTTCACTGGTACAAGGTCTACTAAAAGGAGATCCATGAAAAGACTAAGCTTATTTCCAGAGGAAACCATTAAAGTATCTCATATAACATTGAATGACAGACGAATAGAACACAGTACTATGCAGTAGATATGTAAGAACAATAAAATGAAAGAACAAAAAATAAAATAAAACAGTAAGTCTAAACAAACCGAAAGAGAAGGGGCAGGGGAGGGTAGGGCTGGGCTATTTTTTTTTTACCAGTTGGGCACGGCTGCAGCCTGTAAGTGGTTTTTCAGGGCAATTTTAAAGGATGCTAGTGATCCACACTCCTTTATGGCCTTCGGTGAGGCTTTCCACATTTTGGTGGTATAGCAGAAGAACGAGTTTGACCCTTTGTTGGTTTTGACTCTGGGTTGAAAGTGATCTGTGGCGCTGCCTCTGGTGTTGTAATTATGGACATCCTTAATGTTTATAAAGTATTTTGACAGGTACTTGGGTATCATAGTGGTGTAGTGTATATTTCCTTGTCCTGGGGAACGTTTCCCCTCTGCTTCTCACTGAAGGAGCCCTGTTTCAAGAGTTTATTTTGTGGAAGGTAATTTGTTTTTGTAGACCCGTTTTCCTATGGGTAGTGGCTAACGTTGAGCTCCTTTTGATTATACGTTTGTGTGTTTTTTGTGTGTTGCTCACTCGACATGTGGAACGGACACTTTTTTGCTGTTGCAGCCCCCACAGTTAGTACCAGCCATGAACCAGCGACAACAGCCCTGTTAATGGAGCTCAGCCCTATTAGCACGACTGGTTGTGCGTTGGCGCCTGCTGTGACTTCTCTGTCGAGGTTGGCGGACCAATCGCGGTCCCCGTTTCCCGGCGCTACGCTAGAAAACGGACCAGTCAAATCTCTCGAGCCTCTGCCAAAACGGCCAATCGCTGCAGCGCAATCCTGGCTTCTCTCCATCCCGACCAATGAAATCGTCCCCACGCAGGATTCCCCGCGGTCAAGCTCCCCCCACCTCCAGAATCAACTGACACTCACTCAGACAGCCATTCTTCCGCGTTCCTGGACGCAGAAGCCAGCCAAGGAATAAATACAAGATAACGTTTGATTTTGATAGATTTTTACACTTTGTCAGCTTGTTCTTTTGTCATTCTATGGTCTAGTTACTGTGGTTTTTAACGTGAACCTATTTAGAAATCATTTGGCTGTTCATTGCAACGAGGAAATGTTATTTACAAGCCAATTCTCATTTGTTGTCATGGCCTGCTACAGTATGTGATGCACCGGACCTGCCAAACTACACAGACTGCGTGGGAATCATTTTAATATTCAATTTGATTGACTGATCATTAATGTTACAGGCTTACAGCCGATCGCTTTGATTATGGACTGCTGCTGCTGCTGCTGCATGTCGCGTATTGCATCTGAAACACTGTCTGGTTGAAACATCACCCCTGGAATTAATCATTCCTGCTGCTTATAAATGCTCCAGTTGTTTTATTTGTGTAGTCTGTTTGAGAAGAAGCACAAACACTTTATTTATAGATTAATAACTCCACATGCCGGGTTTCCTTTATTGCGCGATTTGGGCTGGTGCACGATTAAATGATTAATTCATTAGTTAATGCTTGTTTTTGCCTTCAATTTCATTACAAATAAATAAACTCATTCAGTTAATAATAATAGCCTACCTAGAATACCTATATACTGTAGCCTAATTAGCAGAAGTGATAGTGTCAGTTCCTCCTTGTGTCAATTCTATTCAAAGAAATGATTAGCGAAGCATTGCCATTGATTGATTCATTCACTCTTTCAGTTTGATTAATTCATTGCACAGCAAATAAAGACCTGATTACAAACGTTTTCTATAACAAGTAATTGTAGATGATAGTTATAATTTATATCATATCAATTATGGTTTTATATAAAGGCAAGCAAAGCTCAGAGCTTTGAGAATCAATGTCGGGGAATTTCCATTTGGAGCGCAACACTGCATGGAGAGCTGGTAGATGGCTATTTTCAAATGCCAACGTTTCAATATTTACAGATTTAATAGGGACACAATACAGTCATTGGTCATGCTCTGCTTTCAAAGGAATGAGGAGATGTTTTGTTTTGTTTAAATCGCTTCATAATGACCAACTTACTTGACCAAGGCATGATTGAATAGACGGTGTTGCTCCCTATGCGTAATGCGCGGCGCGCCACACACAAAAAAACAGAGTTACAAGATATCAACGCATTGCGTCATGGCGTGTCGACAGCTTATACATCTGTTATTTTGGACACATGGTCATGGAGAGATTTGGAGACGGCAGCGCATCAACCCGACATTTCGGTGACTCCAGAACGCAAGTAGATTGCGGTTAATAATACCTATAGAATAAGGCTACAAAACACTTCATAGACTATTTGATTTATTTCTGAGCTAGTAAGACACTTCATAGATGTTTCCTGAATCTAAAGAACAATCAATGACAACGGCTTTTAACAGAAATAGTGTTTTTATTAGGCTATTAGGCAACGCAACAAATGCAAATGATCACGCATGGTTTAACCATATCCTATAAATAGCCAAACATTTCATTATGAAATGTAACAGTAGGTCTATAGTCTATAAAGAAAAATATAGGCTGACAGCCTACCAAGACAATAAAAAACTAGAGTAAAGGTGGGTTGGAGGTTAATGTTGATCGCCCGAGCTGCTTCAATTCCCAGACCCTATGGTCATTTCTCAAACAATTAGGCTACTCTTAGTCAAATTTGTATTTATTCTGTGAACTCTCTATTTATTTTCTTGTATGACATGTGTTAGTATAGGACGGGACCTATCTCCCTTAGTCCCTTTCTATTTATGCTATCAATTAAACATCACGCCTGTGTAGTGAGGCTGTGGGTGGTGGGTTGGGCTGTGGCGCTCTGGCGCGCCATGGACATTGTCTTTATAAACTTTTGCAAGAAATATAACCCCGATTGCAATAACAGTGGTCAGTAGGCCTACATGCAGGCTATAGTGTTGTCTGTCAAAATATTTTTTATTTCAAGACTATAAAAAGCTTAGGCTATATGGTCACCGCATATCCTATAGCCTATATGATTATGTGCCTATTCATATGTTTTTCAAACAAGCAAACACATAGAAATTACATATAAAAAGAATAATAAGAAGTAGGCTAGGCCTAGTGAAAATAGCCAATCTACAAGCAGCTCGAGACGCGTTGTGAGCTTGTAGATCTGCTGTTTTGACTAGTTTGGGTCCCGGCCAGGAAAACGTCTAATCAATTGATGTCGGATATAAATTACGTCTGCTAACACGGTAACCGGACAATATTTAGGTGGTTGTCAGAAAGAAACGTTCATGCACGCACCGTGGCGCACGCACTGTAAGTCACCCAGATACATCTCTCGTTCTTTTGATTGAATACTTTAATAGCAGTTTGCATATAAGAATCACAGGGACAGGGCAGTATTACTTCATGTCACGTTCATGTTAATGTGTTATGGTTACGTTATGGTATAAAGGCTCCGTCTGGACTCGATCTTAATGTCCGGTGTGTGTGGTTTACTATGATTGGCGGAGCGTATCATTTTCTGTCGCCGCGACCTCGACAAACACGCGATGGCCTTGGCGCTGGCGAGCGCAAGTCCTGGGTTCAATCCCCACTTCCGCGCATCACTATAAATTGGTGTTTGTCGGCGGGATCTGTTCTGGCTTTTGGAGAATCGTACATTGTATTGTCAATAGCAGCAGTAGCAGCATAGTTGGGTAATTTTCTTTTATTATTTTTTTTTGCATAGTTGGGTTATTAAAAGAAAAATAGTTGATTTTAAAGAACAGCGGTTAACAGTGACTCAGTGGACCGTTTGCCATCTGGTGGCCCTCCCTGAACCATCTTCACTATGAAAGAAGAGCTCCAGAGCCTACGGGAGGAGATGGCACAGCTCCGAGTGGAAAATGAAAGACTGTCAGGTCAAGTTGAATCTCAAAGACTGACAGTGTCAGATTAAATTTCTGGCCCTACTAACGATGTGCCTACACCCCCACAGAGAAGAGATCAGACTGTCTACCTCCCAAGGGAGAGAAAATGCCACAAGTTTTCAGGGTCTGCATTTGCTGGGTCTTTAACCATAGATGAGTGGGTGGAGGAGGTAGAGGGTTGCTTGAGGGCAAGGCACATGTCTGCATTGTATTATTTGTATACGATCATTTAGAGGGTGCTGCCAGAACTGAAATTAAATTCAGAGATCAAAGTGTAAGGGAGGATTCTGAGCAGATCATTGAACCACCCAGGATTACATAGGCAATTGGCACTGGGTGAAAAATGGGTTGCAAAATCGTGGGATAAAAATTAGAAGAGAGAAGGGAAAAAAATAGATGCTGGTTCATGCTGGTTTTATGCTGGTTTAGATGGTGGACCAGCACAGACCAGCACCAGCACAGACCAGCACCAGCACAGACCAGCATGAACCACCATCTAAACCAGCATGAACCAGCATAAACCAGCATGGGACCAGCACAGACCAGCATGAACGACCATCTAAACCAGCATGGACCAGCATAAACCAGCATAGACCAGCATGCCCACTAAACAATGTCCGTCTATTATACGTCTAGGCTAAATGTATACCGAATTTAGCCCAGCTATTTTTTTATATTTTTAGACCGAATCTAGACCGTAGAATTTTAAAACATTATTCACTAAATATTGATTGATAAAACAGTTGTACGTTACATATATGATCTCCAACTGTCAGATTAAACTAATTAATATAGCCATTGATACATGTACACTATAGTTTATATTTAGACGTCTATTATACGTTTAGCATTAGACGTCTAATATAGGTATATTTTTTGCCTGAATCTAGACCTTTGAATTTTAAACCATGATTCACTAAATATCGATTAATAAAACAATTTTAAGTTATATATATTATCTCCAACTATTGGATTAAGAGCATCAGTACAGGACTCAAGCACCAAAGGTAGTAAGTTTGAATCCCACTCACAATGTCAATGATAATGTCACAATCTAATATGGTCAAATGCCCATGGAGCAAAGACCAGCTAAACCTAAACCAGCTTAGACCAGCTAATAACACCAGCTTAAACCAGCTACCAGCAAAGATATGGTATGCTGATATGACCAGGATACCAGCACCAGCACAGACCAGCAGTAAAACACAACATGTGCTGGTTTGTGCTGGTGCTGGTCTTACTGCTGGTCTTGTGCTGGTTTTTCTAGCAGGACAGCTAGCTTAAAAATAAAAAGCGTTACTCTTATTTAAATTACATTTACAAAATAGCTTTTTCATTTTAATATTGTCAATTATTTAGCGTGGCCTTTATTGAAAATGTTATATCAAATTATCTTTTATTAAAAGGGGTTATGTCACGCCCCGAAGTTGTCATAGTAGTATACAGTGGGTCACGTGGTTTCTCTGAAAACACTTTGAAACTGCACGCGACGTGTCTGACTAACCTCACATCACCAGTTTTCACCACTCTTTCCACCATCCCCACGAAAATGTATTTTATATCTAAATCTGTGTATATAAAAATTATATTTCCACACAAATGTGGTTGTTACATCAACATTGTTCATGTGAATATGTTTGTTTATGCTTATGTGTTGGGAAAAAAAAAACACTAAATCACCGAATTGTTATTTTCACGTCTCCCGGGGACCAGTGCTCTATCTGCGGGGAGGAGAGGTAGAAAGACAGCCTGTCCTGACCGAGGAGGAACCACCATTACCACAGCGTTTCTGAAACTGTTCATTTCAGCAATGTATATATCCTCTAGGCGAGTCAATATAAGGTTTAACCCCAAAGAAATTGATACAAAAGGGTTTTCAATGGATTCTGGTAGTATTGGGTGTGCTAAATAAGATACTCAAAATCTACCAAAATCTACCGGGATGGTGTTTTTTACTGGTGTTTCAGTCCGAGTGTGGGGAAAGGGTGCGTTCGGAAATGCGCACCGGACTGCGCGGGCGTTTATCGTGGGCTTGCCCAGGCCTTACGGCCTGGGCATAAATATAACGATTGCATTCACCACGGCTTCGTAACTCGCGCGGCGCTCCGCCGGCCGCGCGGCCCTGGCCCGCTCTTCGCGGCCACTCGCGCCTGCGGCGCTCGGGGGCGAAGAGCAGGACCAAGGTCCGCTGGCCTTCGCGCCGCTTGCAATGTCGTGGACAATAAAACGAGCGCACCCTTTCATACACTCTGACTGAATCACCAGTAAAAAACACTCTCTCAAAATCTACCACCCCGAAAGCCGCCATTTTCAAGATGCCGTCCGAGTTGACTGCAGGGAGCTTAAAATGGCTATATCTCAAATGAAAAAAAAAAAGAATTGCTAACATTTTGTCAACTGATTCTGGTACCTCTGGACATTCTTTAGAGCATACTAAAAATAGAGGAAAATATTCCTTTCGGAAAGGCTTCATTTTCAAGATGGCGCGTGACTGACGTCTACGATGGCTGCAGGAGCTTTAAATGCCTATAAACTGGGATTTAATATGTAAAAAATCATAATAATTATGCACTTGGTGACACGTTTTTGACTTTTGGCATGGTGTTGGGTATGGACATAAGGTTTTCAAAAACCATCAGCAACAAGTTGGGCTTGCCCCCTAGTGGTCTGTTTAAATTAATTAATTATTAAATAGGTCTATACATGGTTGAAACCCCAAATAATTGATGGAAGAGATTTTTCAATGGATTCTCTTACTATTGGGTATGCTAAATAACATACTAAAAGCTTAGGGGGAAAAAGAACTACTGGAAATGCATACTTTTCAAGATGGCACATATTCCCTCCCAATATATGCATTTTAAGCTCCCATGGACGCCATCATGAAGATTATGCCTTTTCAGTGGTTTGTTTCTCCTAAGCTTTTAGGATGTTATTTAGCATACCTAATAGTAACAGAATCCATTGAAAAATCTCTCCCATCAATTATTTGGGGTTTCAACCATGTATAGACCTATTTAATAATGAATTAATTTCAAACAGACCACTAGGGGGCAAGCCCAACTTGTTGCTGATGGTTGTTGCTGATGGTTTTAAAATGGTTACTACCAGAATCCATTGAAAATCCTTTTGTAACAATTTTTTTTGGGGTTAAACCTTATATTGACTCGCCTAGAGGATATATACATTGCTGAAATGAACAGTTTCAGAAACGCTGTGGTAATGGTGGTTCCTCCTCGGTCAGGACAGGCTGTCTTTCTACCTCTCCTCCCCGCAGATAGAGCGCTGGTCCCCGGGGAGACGCAGCAATAAGGGACCTAGGGAAATTTATGGAGGGGGGTCACTGGAGGAAAATAGGGGAGGGTCATGTCTTTTTAGTTTTAGTTTGAGGGAGTGATAGTAAAATATGTTATTGTTGTTTAACATGGTATAGATATCATTCTCAGTGTTAAAAGTCAATGCCATGATGTTTTGATCTGATAACTAATGCACGAGACGAGAATCTGCCCCACTCCAGGGACAGAAAGATTGACCAGTGAAATGTCAAAGTGTACAGGACACGGGATAATAAAAACGCCAAAACATTCTACAGCCTTGGCTTCTGAGTCCACGAGACTCAGTCACAACAACATCCCATCCATGTTATGTTTAATTGTCCAATCAGAATGTGACTAATGTATTCTGTAAACTCCATATATCTGTGAATCATTATGCTTTGTACTCAGAGAGCTTACGATGGGTGATTTTGCTCTACTGTACTTGTACAGTACTTTGAACTCTGACTAAACTTCAACCCAAAAACGCATATTCTCCGGTGTGGTCTCATTCATTGTGTGGAGTATTTTATTATGATTGGGGAAAACTGTTTATCCATATGGAATATGATCCAAAATTCCATCAAATGGCCCATTCGATTGCCGGATTAGCTCCGAGGAGATATTGGTCTCTTCCGCTGCTAGAACCAGTTAACAACCAGCCGGGGATATTATCAGACGTTTCCCCTGACTCCCACGGAAAGGACTATCTCCCACACGTTTTTTCCTCCTGCGCGAGGAGAAATTACCTTGGGACGCCCCGAGCACAGGGAGGCAGAAAACACCTGCCGAAATCTAAACAACCTTTTTACAAACGGCACCATTTTTGAGCTTGAAGCCTCTCTTCAAAGCTTGGAGAATGAACTGATAACAGCTTTAATGGCTAAGATAGACAATGAGGAAATGAAACAGGTTGTTTCTAGGTGCCCCACAATTGCACCATTTTTGCCCATATGGAGAAAGGAATTCGGATATGATGACTCTCTCCCACATCAACATATCGATAAAACCTCACAACGGTCTGAAGAAAGCCGAAATGGAGGCGGCCAGGTTTGGCTCTGGCACAACGTTCCACACCAGGAGCCGTTCACGGACGGTCTCTCTCCCCTCATCTCTCCGCACAAGAGACTTGAGAGGCGGGCTCCATTCTCACACGCTAAGTCCTAATTCACCACAATCCGGGGTTCAGACGTTTGTACCTGCTAAGTTAGAGACTAGCTATCTTTAGCCCAAGCTGCGTTTTTATTGTTTAATGTTTTGTAGTCTATTGTTTTTGTCGCTTTTTGTTACATGTTTTGAGGACATAGCAGCCGTTTGGCCACGGAGATTGCTTGTCTAAGGTTGGGTTTGTATCAGTACGAGACTTCAATATAGATTTCATTTTATGCTCTAGAACGGCTGTTTCAAGAAGTTCTGAGAAGAAATCTTTTTATTTGGGGCCAGAACATATTTTGTTCTGAAGGAATGTCTCTTCGGCCAGTACGATAACCCAATACGGCTGATTAGAGCCACTTAATCACATAAGAAATAGCGTGGTTATTTTAATTAGGAGATTTCACTTTATGCTCTAGAACCGAACGTTCTGACGGAAATCTTCATGCTTTAAGCTTACATGTCTTCGTTTTCGTCTTATCTTATTTTATTTTTAATTTCCGTCTCAGGCCACTCTGAGATGTTGAATACAGGAGCTTTTTATCTCAGCGCTCCCAAGAACATTTTTAAGAAACATGACCATTCAAGCTAAAAAAAAACCCTGCTCCGAGAAGCAGTGTTTTTATCGTGTAAATCCTGGACACACACGGATGAGATGTTACAATCTAAACCTAGAACCTTTTTTTTAACCCGGACCTCACATCACTCTGGAAGATCATCGGGAACTCCCATTTACCAGCAATACCTAAAACCTTTCCTGGAACATTTCAATGGATATGGGCGAAGCTGCGGAGACATTATTGCCACTGGATGTGTTGCTGGATACCACGCAAACCTCATTAGGAAGGAACCGAGAACGCAAACAGTGTTTTCAGATGCTGACGGGCTTGACAAGGCCCCCCCCAGCCGAACCTGGCTGGCACTGCCTTCCACTCACAACGCGATGGGACGCGTTGTGAGCTTGTCGATCTGCTACGTGACTTTCATGGATTACAATGTCCCGAAAAGAACAAACACTCTTGACCCTTGGGACAAGATAATGGTACTATATATTTTGTTTACTTTTGACTAAGAACGACTTCTGAAAAGAAAAAAAAAGAAAAATCAAGTTCTGACTGACAAACCTGTGTGTTAAATGTTTTTGATAATCTATGTCTGTCTAATCCTCTCTAATCCCATTTTCCTCCCGTGGTTACATTTTGGCCTGTCTATTATGAAAGCAGGAAAATCAAACCAAGTATAAAGTGAGCGGTGCTACTTCTGTGTACAATAAGGTACAATATGTGCTTGGCTTATGCTGCTTGCTTGCTCAATGCCTGCTGCTTGCGTGAGCTGCTTACGCTGCTTATAGGCTGGCACGGCCTATGTGTTATTTTATCGTTTTATTTTGAAAAAAACTATGAGGGGATTGCTGGAATTGTTTTTTATTTCATTTTTCTTATTTTTACCTTGAGAGGCCACGAGCCGTTTCAGTTTCTGTGTGACCTTGCTCTCTCTTTCTCTCTCAAAAATGGGTTTCATTCGCTCTTGTTCTGTATAATCTACTGTTTACATTCTAATACAGGGCTTGATAACAATGTGCTGGGGTTATATTTGAATCTGTCTTATTTGAATCTGTCTTGGGTTTTTCTCCCTCTGTTTGTGTTCTAACTCACTTGCCTGGTTTGCAAAACTAGGAATTATTTACACATATGACTGTCTCTCTCTCTCTCTATAAAAAGGGATCTCATTCACTCTTGGTATGACTACACTCGTACTGATAACAACCAACGCTTGGGTTTATTTGAATGTTTATATATGATGCCCCTAACGTCTTAATAATTTTTTTCCCCCATCAATGACAGGTGGGCTTTATTTTATTTTAGGGGACAGGACGGACTAATGACATGGCAGAACAGGTATAGTGGAACTAACTCCACTAACTCGCTACCAACTTAACTGACTGAACTTAACTGACAACTATCAGTGACTGACTGACTGACTGTTTTATTTCAATTTTATTTTAACCAGTTTTTTCTCCTGTCCTCCTGTTTTGTCGTGAAAAACACTATTTCCTGTGTAACAACTGAACGTTGTTCTTTCAAACCACATCTTAGGGACATGTACCAAAAACATTTACTTTTACCATTCTTAACACATAAACTGCAGTATGGGTTAAGGATGGAAGAGGCCTAGCCCTGCTTTACTCAACCTTTGATTTCTCATGTTGGTTTATTTTTGGTAATACTTTATCCTCTTTACTTGAGTAAAAGCAGGCTGAGACGGTTCCAAAAACAATTTAGATGGCTGGGCTCCATTCAAACCCGTTCAGTCAAATTCCACAATTATTACAACCCTACTGGGCTTATACGGGATTACACATTATGGGGGAAAAAAAATGACATTATGATTATGTTATGTATTTTTATTATTATTATTTTACTTCTTTAAAGTCTCTCTCTCTGGGACACTTTCAGTAGAGAGCCTTTCAGCAGGCCTCGCTAACTATTGTTTTGGGAAAACCTTATCTTGTTATGATACACTTCCCCCCTCACAGGCCTGGAAGCTCACTAACTCTGACAGTGAGCAGAATCACTGTCCATCCACAAGGTTTACTGTACCTCTGGACCATCTGTTTCTCATTTAACCATATTTTAACAAATTATCCTCCAAACAAAACAATTTTTGTCACACCCAATATTTTTGGCTGTGGCAAACGGGAGGGAATGTGTTTGGAGAATTTCATTTTCTGTGTTTGGAGAATTTCATTTTCTGAATTCATATTTCATTTTCTGATTTCATATTTACATATTTCATTTTGTTTTCATCTCACTTTATTTCAGAATATATATATATTTCACTTTGCTTAACCATGTTTAAATCTGTTTACCCCTAACAGAACAAACTTAATACAATTTGACACAAATGGTGTCCCGTGGTGATGTATATCTAAAACAAATCAAACCTTTCTATACATAAATACACACAATGGTCTTAACTTCCATGTAATTCTGATGTTTATTCTATTTTTCAGACTTATCTATTTGATAGACGGTCCATATCTCTTCCCATGATCTGTGAGGAAGGATCATTTTTCGTGAGTACGAGGATTCAAGTCACCTGAGTTCCTATATCATTTTTGTTAATATTTACAGTTGTCTTGTCCCAAAATGTAACTCTCTTCTTTTGATAAGATCTCATAGCCTCGTCCTGGAAATGTTAAATACTGTCATATTAAGTGTATAAAACCTTACTGAAATGATGAGGACAGAGGTCCTATACCTTACTGTTGTGGAGTCAAAAAAGGTCCACCCTGGCTGGGACATATCGCGAAGGTCATAGGTCAAGCAAGGGAATGGACCATGACGCTCCACCACACTAATCAAATTTTCAAAATTCTACATTCGTCAATCTCAGGTGATGACTTCACCAAATAAATCTAAACTTCAAAAGAAAAAAGATATATCCTTCTCTTTCATTAAATGCACCCTTTGTAAGTGCACCCCACCAAATCCAGAGTGAGGCTGCGAAGAAACTTTGGAAAGATTCTAAATTTAGTGATAAAGTTTGTCATGGTGCGACAGGACAATGTTTGTTATTGATGGATCAAAGGTTTCCTTTTCCTATCAATATATTTTAAGGAACGTGTGATTTTCTCCTCTCTCTCATAAAAATATTCTAACTCATGTTAACTAAACGTTACAGGCCCCAAATTATAAGAGAAAATATCCTTGGTTTAATCTCAGTCCTTTATCTTTCATTATCAAAATATTTTCACCTTTGGTTGTATTCTGATTTATATACCTTTAAAAGACTTAAATAACTTTGGAAATATACAGTTCTTTTGACTCTCCTCTTTAAAAAACTTAAAGCTATCGAAATGTTTTGACTTAAATTGTTCAATTATTATGTTCTGTTTCAAATACCTTAACAAAAGTTTAACCCATGTTTTCTTCCCTTGTTGTTTATGCTGCCTTGACATTTAACACTTCAAATGCTATCTCAGGAGGGAATTGATAGTAAAATATGTTATTGTTGTTTAACATGGTATAGATATCATTCTCAGTGTTAAAAGTCAATGCCATGATGTTTTGATCTGATAACTAATGCACGAGACGAGAATCTGCCCCACTCCAGGGACAGAAAGATTGACCAGCGAAATGTCAAAGTGTACAGGACACGGGATAATAAAAACGCCAAAACATTCTACAGCCTTGGCTTCTGAGTCCACGAGACTCAGTCACAACAACATCCCATCCATGTTATGTTTAATTGTCCAATCAGAATGTGACTAATGTATTCTGTAAACTCCATATATCTGTGAATCATTATGCTTTGTACTCAGAGAGCTTACGATGGGTGATTTTGCTCTACTGTACTTGTACAGTACTTTGAACTCTGACTAAACTTCAACCCAAAAACGCATATTCTCCGGTGTGGTCTCATTCATTGTGTGGAGTATTTTATTATGATTGGGGAAAACTGTTTATCCATATGGAATATGATCCAAAATTCCATCAGGGAGGGTCATCAAATTTTACTTTGAGTCCAAGGGAGGGTCATCCAATTTTTATTTTTAAAATGAGCCCGGATTTTATATGCATATTTTCTTTACAGCTTTCCTGAATAATAGTACAACAATAGTCATTGACACCCCTCCGTTGCTTATCTTGGTTTTTCCCAACAGCTGGGCTATTGAGCCTTTCCCATTGTTCCTTCTATGTGTCAATCATTTAGCTTGGCCTATCCAGCCAGTAGGCGTGTGCAGTTTCTGGCCAATCACTGACGCTCTTCCTGGCAGCGACAATACTTTTAGTCAGAGGGAAAAGTTCAGAACACAACAAACATGGCGTCTTACAACATCAAGAGAACAAATGTGCGTACTAAAAGTTACTTGGATCACAATTTAAGAGCTTCGCTGCAGACCCTCTCTGCTGAGGAGAGTCTTGTCAGACTCGAAACTAAATTAGAGAAGAGCACGGACAACAAGAAGATCAGAAGGGTTAGGCAAGTCCTACTGGAATTGCGTGTGTGTGGCTGTTTGGATTTTGATTTTGGCTTCGAGGTTTTTTCGTCTTTTTTTCTTTCTCCACCACAACGGGAATCTTTTAGGGATAGTCTCATTGATGAAACATATGGCATCCCTGTTTTAATATATAGGGTTAAGTTCGGCCGGCAGTGGATCATCTTAAAGGATGGCAGTGTTCCAATGGAAAGCATTTTTCTTCACTTTCACATTTGCGTATAAAATTTCCCAGACAGATAGATGAAGCGGTGAGTTTACAGATTAAACATTCATAGCCTTCTCCTAAGTCCTGTAACATCATATGATATAGAAGTGGTATAGCTTAAGTTCTAGAGTTCACTTTTATTCACTAAAATGTTATCTGTGAAGATAGCTCAGTGCATTAGTCACTGTGCTAACGATCCAATCGTCCCGTGGGGCCGCCGGTTCGAGTCTCATAGGGGGAGGTGAATTTGCTTTATTCATGTTCTCGTATATAGTGCTATTATTACTGCAGTTGCGTTTATGAATAAGTTTATGTTTTTAGGGATCATTTTACTCATGTATAAAATGTTATGTTTTAGGGGAGGGCCATCTTCTTTTCTTTTTTTGGTTGGGGAGGGCCACTGATTTTTTCCCACATACAGAGGGAGGGTCATAGCATTTTATATCAGGGCATATACATTTCCTCCAGTGACCCCCCTCCATAAATTTCGTTCTGTCCCTAACAACTCTGTGATTTAGCGTTTTTTTTCCCCAACACATAAGCATAAACAAACATATTCACATGAACAATGTTGATGTAACAACCACATTTGTGTGGAAATATAATTTTTATATACACAGATTTAGATATAAAATACATTTTCGTGGGGATGGTGGAAAGAGTGGTTTAAACTGGTGATGTGAGGTTAGTCAGACACACGTCACGTGCAGTTTCAAAGTGTTTTCAGAGAAACCACGTGACCCACAGTCACCCACTGTACTGCTATGACAACTTTGAGCGTGACATAACCCCTTTTAATTAAAAGGTAATTTTCAATAAAGGCCACGCTAAATAATTGACAATTTTAAAATGAAAAAGCTATTTTGTAAATGTAATTTAAATAAGGGTAATGCTTTTTATTTTTAAGCTAGCTGTCCTGCTAGAAAAACCAGCACAAGACCAGCAGTAAGACCAGCACCAGCACAAACCAGCACATGTTGTGTTTTACTGCTGGTCTGTGCTGGTGCTGGTAGCTGGTTTAAGCTGGTATTATTAGCTGGTCTAAGCTGGTTTAGGTTTAGCTGGTCTTTGCTGGTTTAATTTGCTCTTTGCTCTGGTGCTTGAGTCCTGTTCTGATGCTCTGCTCCATGGGTATTTGACCATATTAGATTGTGACATTATCATTGACATTGTGAGTGGGATTCGAACTTACTACCTCTGGTGCTTGAGTCCTGTACTGATGCTCTTAATCCAATAGTTGGAGATCATATATAAAACGTACAATTGTTTTATTAATCGATATTTAGTGAATATGGTTTAAAATTCAAAGGTCTAGATTCGGGCTAAAAATATAGATATATTATACGTCTAATGTTAAACGTCTAATAGACGTCTAAATGTAAACTATAGTGTACATGGACCACTGCCTATTCTAATTAGTTTAATCGAACATTTGGAGATCATATATGTAAAGTACAGTTGTTTTATTAATACATGTTTAGTGAATCATGGTTTAAAATTCAAAGGTCAAGATTGAGGCAAAACATACCTATATTAGACGTCTAATGTTAAATGTATAATAGACGTCTAAATATAAACTATAGTGTACATGTATCAATGGCTATATTAATTAGTTTAATCTGACAGTTGGAGATCATATATGTAACGTACAACTTTTTTATTAATCAATATTTAGCGAATAATGTCTAGATTCGGTCTAAAAATAAACCAAAAATAGCTGGGCTAAATTCGGTATACATTTAGCCTAGGCGTATAATAGACGGACATTGTTTAGTGGGCATGCTGGTGGTCTATGCTGGCTTATGCTGGTTCATGCTGGTTTAGATGGTGGTTCATGCTGGTCTGTGCTGGTCCCATGCTGGTTTATGCTGGTTCATGCTGGTTCATGCTGGTCTGTGCTGGTGCTGGTCTGTGCTGGTGCTGGTCTGTGCTGGTCCACCATCTAAACCAGCATAAAACCAGCATGAACCAGCATCTATTTTTTTCCCTTTTCTCTTCTAATTTTTATCCCACGATTCTGCAACCCATTTTTCACCCAGTGCCAATTGCCTATGTAATCCTGGGCTCTGCTCTCCGTCTGCCGCTCCTGGGGAGACAACGGACTGACCTCATGCTTCCTTCAATGCATGAGTAGTCGAAGTTGTTTCTTTTCACCTGACAGGGGGGATTTCCCCGGGATGGACGTAGCGCGTGAAAGGAACACGTTATTCCAACCAGTTCCTTTCCCCTCCATCAAGCGCCCCGGCTGGCCAGGGGGAGGCATTATTGAGACCAGGATTACTGCATGTTTTTGTGAGGGTATCAACCCCAGGAGACACGGGGAGAACATGTAAACTCCACACAGTAAGGCCCTATCGCCGACCCCACCTAGGGTGTGGGCTAAGCGCTAACCACTGTGCCCACCACAGACCAGCATCTAAACCAGCACAGACCATCATGAACCAGCATAAACCAGCATAGACCAGCACAGACCAGCATGAAAATTGTGCTGGTCTGTGCTGGTTTTTCTTAGCCTGACTGCTAGCGTCAGACTCAACACACCACACTACGTGGGGGAGAGAGTCTGAGATTTCGAGCAGACATTCTATTTCAGCGGGGGCGGGCTAAAGCCTATTGACGTCACACACTCACACACATACACACACACACACACACACACGCGCGCGCGACAGCGACGTGGCGTGACATTGCAAAAATATGTTATTTCTCATAACATATTATATGACTGCATGTTTACGTTAGTGCAAAATGGTATTAAAACGTGATGTAACGGCACTATTGTATAGTTTATTAAAATAATACGAGTCGTGTCTGACTCCGCCATGACAGTTTTCACGGACCAATCAGAGTCCACTAGACTCTCACGTGGGCAGAGGACACCAATCAGAGTCCACGAGTGAGTCTCACGTGGGCCTACACTGCTCTGACGTGGGCAGAAGAGCTCTGTTTGGAGGGGGCTGGGACCGGAGCAGCCAAACCACATGCCCCAAGCATACAACCCTGATTGGCCCATTCAATGCGCCCGCTCTTTGGGCGCGCTTGAAATAAAATAAAATATCTCTGGGTTCAGTCCACACTACACACCACCCACCAGCAGGGGGTGGTGATGTGCGGACTGAAGTATCAGGCTTTTTCTAGCAGGGATAACGTGTGGATCTGAAGGCAACATTCTTATTGACTAAAATAGCAACCCCCCTGGTATTAGATGCATAAGATGTCATAAAGACATCACCAATCCAACTATGTTTTAGTTTAAACAGATCCTTACTTTCCTCCAAATAGGTCTACTGTAAGAAAGCAAAGTTAACGTTCTCTTTTTTCAGAAAGCTCAGCACCGTTCTCCTCTTAATTGGTTTATGCAAGCCCCTGACATTCCAAGAACATATTTTAAGATTATTCAATGACATCCGTCATGGAGAAAATATACCAAATAAATGTTTTTTCAGAAAGCTCAGCACCGTTCTCCTCTTAATTGGTTTATGCAAGCCCCTGACATTCCAAGAACATATTTTAAGATTATTCAATGACATCCGTCATGGAGAAAATATACCAAATAAATGAAGAGTGTCCCCTTGGCAATGATACAAACGTATTGAAATCTAATAACAGTACACTGTAGCCCCCACAGTTAGTACCAGCCATGAATCAGCAACAACAGCCCTGCTAATCAGGCTCAGCCCTATTAGCACGACTGGTTGTGCGTTGGACTGGCGAGTGGGAGTCCTGGGTTCAATCCACGTTTCCGTGCATCACTACAAATTGGCGTTTGTTGGCAGGATCTGTTCTGGCTTTTGGAGAACTGTACATTGTATTGTCAATAGCAGCAGTAGCAGCATAGTTGGGTTATTTATTTATTTATTATTATATATTTTTTTAAGTGTGCCAATATTTTATTGTCAGTGCCATAATTCTGGTAAATTGTTATAATTCATTTATGGGACAGCTTAGGACCATGCAGGGAAGGCAAAATAGTCTATAAATTATGTTAATCATTCAAAGGTTTGACGGTGAACAGATTTCTTTTGATTAATTAAAGGTATGGAAATCTCATTTAGGGCTGCAATAAAGAATTACTTTAGACATTTTATAAAATGACAGTGAAATATGCTAAGTACAAAATTATGGTAATGTAGTGCTCACACGTTTTCAAACCCCCAAAATGAAATTGCTTAATACTGTTCAATGATCTGCTCAGAATCCTCCCTTACACTTTGATCTCTGAATTTAATTTCAGTTCTGGCAGTACCCTCTAAATGATCGTATACAAATAATGCTAAACTATACCCAAGAGTCCGACTTGAGAGAGAAAACCAGGAAAGACAGCTGTCTACACAGTGTGACTCAGACTGTCTGTCTGTCTGTCTGTCTGTCTGTCTGTCTGTCTGTCTGTCTGTCTGTCTGTCTGTCTGTCTGATTGATTGATTGATTGATTGATTGATTGATTGATTGATTGATTGATTGATTGATTGATTGATTGAAGACTTTATTAGAAGTTTGCATAGGAAAAGGTACAGTTTCATGACGGTACAGTTCACTGGTACAAGGTCTCTAAAAGGAGATCTTAGAAAAGACTAAGCTTATTTCCACAGGAAACCATGTAAGTATCTCATATAACATTGAATGACAGATGAATAGAACACAGTACTATGCAGTAGATATGTAAAGAAAAGAAAATGAAAGAACAAAAAAAAGAGTAAGTCTAAAGGCCCATTCCCACTGGGCCAGATAAATCTCTTTCTCCAGATATTTTTCCATTCAAAGTGGAGATACAGATAAAAGAAATCTGCCACATAAAATAAATATCTGTGGCAGATATTTTTTTTAACCATAGAGTTATAAGAAGAATAGAGAGGACACCAGATATCCCCGCCTTTCCACTTGCATTGAGTTGCTCACCCAGCGCATGAGGCGTTTTCACCCCTTCTTCCGGGTAGTAAAACCGTGACGTAGTGGGGCCTTTGTGAGGCATTTTGCGTCATAGTTTGTGTTCATGGACGGTGGTACCCAGCTAAATGATGGAGAGTTGGTAAGCAAATGGACCCTTGAAGATCCTAGATGCGCGTTCATGTTTCTGGCCCCAACTGCAGTACCTCAAAACGGCCACCATGTCCATTGCACTTCAGGGCTCCACGAGGGTTCTGGGGGCTTGGTCTAAACAAACAGTAAGTATATACAAAGAAGGGGCAGGGGAGGGTAGGGCTGGGCTAGGTTTGTTTTTTTACCAGTTGCAAACGGCTGCTGCCTGTACGTGGTTTTTCAGGGCAATTTTAAAGGATGCTAGTGATCCACACTCCTTTATGGCCTTCGGTAAGGCTTTTCACATTTTGGTGGTATAGCAGAAGAACGAGTTTGACCCATTGTTGGTTTTGACTCTGGGTTGAAACTAAGTGATCTGTGGCACTGCCTCTGGTGTTGTAATTCACCCTTTGTCAAGTCCCGCCCATTGTCCTGCCCCTCTCCACACCCATTGGTTGCTTTGACTTGGAGAGACATTCAGTGGGACATTCCATCCACTGCCATGTTAATTCAGTTGCTTCATATTGTTATTCTGTGTGCTCAATTCTAATTTCAAACTTTGTTTCAGTCAATTGGAGCTGCTCAGTGGCAGCATAGTGAATCAGCAGGTTTTTAAATGTTTTTATTTCTCCAAAAATTATGTTTTAGCTAATTCAACATAAAAAAGGCGGAACCAGGGCGGGACAAGGCAGATAGAGCCTGCTGGTTGGTCAGTCAGGGACCAACCAGGAGGCTAACAAAGGGTGAATTATGGACATCCTTAACGTGTATAAAGTATTTTGACAGGTACTTGGGTATCATAGTGGTGTAGTGTATCTTGTACACCAGGCCCATTGCAAGTTGCTGTGCCTTCTGGAGGTCCATCATGACCATGCCGCTATATTTGCCGTCATCCGCTTCGCGTTTGATTTGGTCAGTCAAATAGAGAAGGCATGTGTCAGTGGAATGAGATTTTCTGAGTACTCTATATATACTCTATATAAAACAAACTTTAATATTAATTAGATAAGCCACGCCACGTCGCAGAAATAGAACAGCATGAGCTAATATTTAATGAGTGGCGCCAAATATTTCTTTTCTACCATCAAACTGGAAGAACACAGACATAGCTACAGAGACAGCAGAAAGCTCTGAATCCACAAGCCTATGGGCAAATTGAACCATATCATTGCCCCCTATCACAGGTGACTCATTGATTGCGACCGTAGGTCGCATTTACTACCAAAACCTCCACGGGCTGTCTGTCTGTCTGTCTGTCAGTGAGTGAGTGAGTGAGTGAGTCCGTCACACTTTTGCCCTGCTCATATCTCCACAACCGTTGCCCCCATCCATGCCAAATTTTGCACACACACTCCTTGACTGCCAAACTACAACCTCCAAGGACCCCCGGAGCCCCAGGGACCCCCAGGTCCCTGGGGGACCCCAGATGAAAAAAAATGACCAAATGTGCTCACACGTCACACGTCACACTTTTTCCCTGCTTATATCTCCGCACCCGTTGACCCGATCCATGCCACATTTTACACACACACTCCTTGCCTGCCAAACTACAACCTCCAAGGACCCCCGGAGCCCCAGGGACCCCCAGGT
Organism: Nannobrachium achirus; assembly: GCF_963921795.1. Taxonomy (NCBI): domain Eukaryota; kingdom Metazoa; phylum Chordata; class Actinopteri; order Myctophiformes; family Myctophidae; genus Nannobrachium; species Nannobrachium achirus. The sequence continues at coordinate 29,272,013 of NC_137832.1, read as the reverse complement.
CCCTGGGGGACCCCCAGATGTAAAAAATGACCAAATGTGCAAAAATGCCCAAATGACCACCCCAACGGGGCTGCTCGCGGGGAATTCCCGGGGACCACCGACTCCTGGTGCTCCAGAACGGATGCAAAAGTGGTGACGCCCCCAGTGGAGGACCCCCTGCCACTGCAGCGCACATAAAATGCCGTAACTCGGGCTAGGAGCGTCCGGGAGAGCCGGGGCCGGTACCTATTCCTCCGCCAAGGCAACGCGGAGACCCCACCCCTCATTTCTCACATGGCCCTATTCTAGCGCCACCTTCAGGCCGATTTTTACAACACATTTTTGGACACTGCTCCTACAGTTTTTGCCCTAAAATCACGAATATCACTACACAGCATGTCTACACTCATGTCATCAACATGGATGAGGAACATTTGGGAAAAACATATTTTTGCCCTATTTGTGGAGATAAGCCACCTACGGTCGCTTATCTCCTGATTAGGGAGTCTTACTGGTAATATATATTTATAGAAAAAGTGATTTTGTGTTGTATGACTCTTTAACAGTTAAAGGTGATACACCATGCATTTAAAAAGTATTTATGTCATATTGTTTATGTCCCAAAAACGTTTTTCAAAAGGTTTGAGGCTAAATTACCACTCCTGAATAGAGAGCCTCTCTCGTTTTTGAATGGCTCTCAGAGCATTTTCATCTGCAGTACCACCTTTGGCCTGAACTGCGCCACCCCCCCAAAAAAATGTTTTTTGAAAAAAAGAATTATTTTGAAAAAATAAAATAAAATAAAAATCTTCAAAAACGGCCGTGACGGCAGCAATTCAGGACAGCTTGTTCTGAGAACCAGTGGAAAGCTTTTAACCTCAGCCTTCCCAAAAACAGAGAAAGACACAATGGTCAGAAATGGGACTTTGTGAGGATAGAAAGTGCTAGTGGGACCCCAAAAAAAGGTTTTAAAATAGGAAAAGTGAAAATTCATGGTGTAGGCCTATCACCTTTAAACAGTTGTTGTTGTCACCTGTAGACCGTAACAGGGGGGCTCCCCTGGAAGCGGTGTGTATACATTTCAGACAGGAGATCCCGACCACAGAAAACAGATAGAGCCTTAACCCTCACGGTGTACCCTTTTTATGTCGCAGACAAGACCGTTAAGGTCCTCAAAATATTCTTACGAGACAACCTGTCCTACTCTGTCCAGAGAAACATACTGATGCTCACCACTAAAAACTAAAAATATGAAGTGTGAGTGTGACATACACAAAAGTGTAGTCACATTTTGTTTATCATGTGTGATTTTATTGTATTTTTATGGGACTTTGTTGTGCCTTAGAATGAGCAGAGAATATATATTTTAGGAACAGACCTATTCCACCTTTTGCCACAAGGTGGCAAAAGCGCCTGGTGAGACAGGTAGTAGTAGGTGGTCACGTGACGTTCCTCCTCAGATGATCAAGGAAGAGAAACGTAACAACACAAAGCTGACTCTGTCTCCCCTTTTGTCCTGTTTTATCAGGTAAATGCTTTATTAGAACACAAAACCTGTTCTTTATCAGCTCTTTGTAACATAAAGCAAAGCTCCTCTTGGTTCTAGACCAGATATGTCGTTTTGTATGGGTTTAATTAGTATGTAGAATCTGAGTGTAAACAGCAGATTCATGGCAGCCATTACATGCTGCTAGTCACAACGTGGCTGTTTTTGGGTTGTTTCATGTACAGTATTATGTTGCTCCCTGTAGTGTTTAATAGCTCCTGTTCTGTTGTTTCATATGATTAGTACCCTTTGCATTGGGGATGTTTATTTTCGTTTTTAGTAATTTACAGTAGTTCTCCATTATAATGCCTTGTAATGTATCTTTGCCCTATATCCATTGTTATGCCAATGCAGTATTGAGCTTTTGGGTCCTAGTGACTTAGTGATTTCAAGATTAATGCCATTTCATGGTGATGAATAAATATAAGTTCATGGTATAATATGACAGTTTAAAAAGAATTCATTCTAAAACATTATTACTGGTTAAAATGCCAAAGAATAAATACAGTTCATGGATACTGATAAAAACATATGGGAATATGAATATGAAAGACATGTTTATTGTGATTTTGAAGGAAATGTGTAAGAAGGAAGAAAATGAGAAAATATGGGATTACTGTAATTTTGTGAATATGTGATGATTGATTACAGTACTGAATGACTGAAAACTCTTTAAAACAAAGAGAAGTAAAGTGATTTGATGATGATTGTGAATAAATTCAGATGATCAAGGAAGAGAAACGTAACAACACAAAGCTGACTGTCTCCCCTTTTGTCCTGTTTTATCAGGTGAATACTGCAGAGCAGTTTTAAAAATATAATCTGTTTACATTAGCCACACTTGGGCGTGTAACAGATTCTTGGGGGCTCGTCCGGGATTGGCTCCTCCCACTGGCCTGGAGCTGATCCTAAAAATCTACACCGGTGACCCAGAGAGACCTGCTGTTGAGACATGCAGAGCGTGTGCCCCGAGACACCTGCCAATGCGACATGCTGAGCCTGTGACTTGCCACTGCAATGTGCTGGAACGTGTGAACTAGAGGGAGCTGCTGATGCGACACGTGGTATCCGGAGCCCAAAGAGAACTGATCCACTGAGAGCAGAGACTGTGTGAGAGGCTTGAACCGAGCGACGAGTGGAGGGGAAAGGACTTGACATGGCAGACAGAGAGAGGAAGAACCTGGTCTGGGAGATCAGGAAAGGCCTGCTTTCGTTGTCACCCAAAGAACTTTTCCAGATTGCCAAGGATGTCGGCCCGGTTTCAGGCGAAGACCCGTCAAAGCTCGACAGTGAAGACGTGAATGGGTGTTTCGACCACATCCAAGAGTTCATGCACAGTAAGCAGCTGCTAGAGTCTGAGGATACGGGTATGGTTGAATTACTTGTTTTGAGTGATGTTATTGAGAAGGTCAGGGAACCTGTTACTTTACCTGTTGAATCCAGTGTAAATGAAGAGACACGGCTCATTGATTTAGTCTCTCACTCTAGTGGGTTAACCCTTTCAGACCCAGCCAATGTACCTGTCACTAGTTCAGTTAGCGTAACCTCTGGTGATTTAGTGAATTCTCAGTCACTCAGTGCCTCAGGTACTGCTACTACAGCTAGTACAGCCAATGTTATGCCAGATGATGTTCAGAAAATGCTTGAATGTTATAATGATTTGAGTATGAGGCTATGTCAATTCATGAACATTCCCACTTTACATCCTACCTCACCACCCACACCTGTACAGCATATTCCACAGCACAACACACCATTCATGAACCTGCCTACCTCACAACCCACACCTGTACAGCACACCCCACAACACAACACACCATCCATACGCACGCCTACATCACATCCTACCTCACAACCCACACCTGTACCGTTCCCTCCGCAGAACCATAACACACCAAACCATGTTCATCAAACAGACACAGCTCCCTTCCATACACAAGAGAAGATGGTGTCCCTGAAAGACTTGTCTTACCTTCACCGCCGTGAATTTAAAGTGCAAGGGGGCCAAATCGGAGATCATTCTTCTGACATCAGCTACACCAGCGTGTGCCGGCAGATGGAGGAAGGATTAAAGGAGAACTTCAGTGACCTTGAAATAGTGAGAGGCGTGCTGCGGATCCTTAAGCCTGGAGATTTCAAGGACATGCTCATGAATAAGGACGACATGACTGTAGCAGAGCTCAAGGGGTTCCTTCAGTCTCATTTGGGAGAAAAGAGCAGCACAGAACTTTTCCAAGAGTTGGTGTGCGCAAAGCAAAATGAACATGAGACTCCGCAACAATTCCTGTATCGTGTAATCGGCCTGAAACAGAGAATCCTGTTCACATCGAGACAAGCTGAAACTGAGATCAAGTGCAACCCAGAGACAGTCCAAGGTGTCTTCCTGCACACAGTGTACCAAGGAATAGGCCACAAGCACAACGATATCCGCAGAGAGCTAAAGCCCTTACTCTCTGACAACTCAGTAACAGATGAGACAATCCTGAAACATGTCATGAAAATAACAAGTGATGAGAGTGAGCGACAACGCAGATTGGGCTCAACACCTCGTCAGAAGCAAACAGCTGCACACAGTGCCCAAGTTGAGGCAGAACCTGAAAAAGAGTCCACCCCAAAGAAAGAGACCGCTGAGCGCAAAAACAAGACAGACAATGTACAGCAGCTCACAGAAAGAATAGATGCACTGACTAAGTTGGTTGAGTCATTGGCCGCGACTGTGCAGCAAGACCGTGCTTGTGGTTCATCCCCTAAACCTCGAATGGTCAGGAAAGAGGGACAGTATGGCTGCTCAAAGTGTCTCGAGAATGGTTTACAGGACTGTAAACACTGCTTTTACTGCGGCGAAGAGGGCCACCGAGCAATAGGCTGCTTGAAGAAACCCAAGCGCCAGGGAAACGAGAGCCGGTTGCTGTAGGGGGACAGCCAGCAACCGGAGCGACCTCGAAGTCCCCCTCTGAAGATGTGCAACAGCACAACAACCACAGCGGTGGTGAAAGTAATCCCCAAAGAACGACTGCGGATGCAGTTACTGTGAACAGAGTACGCCCTCACAGAAAGGCGACTCCTCAGCCCTCACTAAACCCCTCACCCCCTAATGAACCGATTGCCAAGCTAATAGGCAAGAAAGCCATAACCAAGTGTCTTCTGAGTGGCGTACCAGTCAGTGCCCTAGTAGACACGGGGGCTCAAGTGAGCATTGTTAACCATTCCTGGAAAGAGCTATATTTACCTGACCTTGACATTCGACCACTGAATGAGCTAATGGAGGATGAAGAAAAGCTCAAAGTATATGCTGTGAATGGAGACCTTATTCCTTTTGATGGATGGGTCGCAATAACTGTGAGTCTGCCCGAAAATGAAGACCCTGACTTGGCTATTAGAGTGCCTTTCCTTGTAAGCCACTTGCCCTTAGAAACGCCATTGATCGGGTTCAATGTGGTGGAAGAACTGATAAAGTTAACCCGTTTGCTCTGTGGTGCCATGTCGATCCCAAATGACACAGCTGAGACTATTGTGCACTTTGTCCAAGCCAAGAAATCCAATATGCTTCAAGGACGTCTGAGAACAGGTCAACTGGACAAGGTCATCCCCGCTGGCAGTGTAATATGGGTAAAGTGCAGACTCCCACCGAATCTTGACCCGTCTGATGCCCTGGTGTTATTTGAACCTGATGAGAGTAACGTCCAGTTACAGCAGCTGGATGTCGGCGAGGGTTTGCTGGAGATTCAGAATGAGAAGAGCCCATATGTAGCTGTGCCCGTGGGAAACCACCTGAAACATGACATTACCTTGCCCCGTAAATCAGTCATGGGGAGTGTCCAGCCAATTAAGAAAATAATTGAAACCGACTCACCTGGAAGGAACACAAATGTCCACAGTGTCACTGCCTCCTCCCCAGCTGAGGCAAGCCCATCACTGCCCCAATGGGAGCCGCCAGTTGACATAAGTCACCTAGATGAAGAACAGCAAGAGATTGCGAAAAAGATGCTGTACGAGGAGTCTGCAGCATTTGCCAGGGACGCTGGAGATATCGGGTACATCCCCAGTCTACAGATGTCGATAAACCTGAAAGACAACATCCCTGTGCAGAGAGCATACTCTTCAATACCTAAGCCATTGTTTACCGAAGTAAAGGAGTACATTCAAGATCTCCTCGCCAAGGGATGGATTGTTAAATCAAAGTCTCCTTATTCAGCTCCTGTCGTGTGCGTCCGCAAAAAGGATGGCTCGCTGCGCCTTTGCATCGATTATCGACTTCTGAACCAGAAGACTGTTCCTGACAGACACCCCTTGCCTCGGATCCAAGATCTGACCGACACCCTGGGTGGCCAGTCGTGGTTTAGTATCCTTGACCAAGGCAAGGCTTACCATCAAGGCTTCATAGATGAGGGTTCAAGACACCTCACCGCCTTCATAACGCCCTGGGGGTTATACGAGTGGGTGAGGATACCCTTTGGCCTCTCAAATGCACCCGCTGCCTTCCAAAGGAGCATGGAAGAGATGTTATGCTCACTCAGAGATGAATCCTGTATACCATACCTGGACGACATCCTCTGCTACGCTAAAACGTTTGAGGAGCATGTAGAAGGAGTCCGCAAAGTCCTGAAAGCCCTCCAAGAGCATGGCGTGAAGCTGAGACCCGAAAAGTGTGAACTGTTTCGAAGACAAGTCAGATATGTCGGTCGCCTTGTATCTGCGGATGGAGTGGAGATTGATCCAAAAGACCTGGAGGCTGTGCAGTCCCTCAAAAGCAAGACTCCACAGACGGTTGGTGATGTAAGAAGACTTCTAGGCTTCCTAAGTTACTACCGCAGTTACATGCAAGACTTTTCACGCATTGCAAAGCCAGTGTATGAGCTCCTCCAAGTCAAATCTGTCACGTCACAAGCCCAGACCCAGCGAGGAAAGAGCAAAGGTCCTCAGTTGGCCTCTAAAACCCCTGTGAACTGGACCAGTGAACACCAGAGGATACTGGAACAACTGATTGAGCTCCTTATCAATCCACCAGTCCTGGCCTACCCAGACTTTAGCCTGCCATTCTCACTGCACACAGATGCCTCAGAACAGGGTCTCGGCGCTGTACTCTATCAGCGGCAGGAAGGCAAGCTGAGAGTGTTGGGTTATGGCTCCAGAACGTTGACCCAGGCAGAGAAGAACTATCGCCTGCACAGTGGGAAGTTGGAATTCTTGGCACTAAAATGGGCAGTGTGCGAGAAATTTAGAGATTATCTATTTTATGCCCCACACTTCACCATTTACACGGATAACAATCCCCTAACGTACGTTATGAGCACGGCAAAGCTCAATGCCGTTGGACACCGTTGGGTCGGGGAGTTGTCTGACTTCCGGTTCGAGATAAAGTACAGACCTGGAAAGGTGAACATAGATGCTGATACCCTGTCTCGTCTACCCCTCGACATGGACAAGTATGTAGCTGAGTGCAGTGAGGAGCTGTCACAGGAAGTGGTGCGTGCAACCTGGGATGGAAACATGGCAGCCCAGAAGCAAGATGTAGCCTGGATTGCAGCCCTCACCCTTGCCACAGATACTTTTCCAGAACCCTCTGTCACCATCCCCACTATCAGCCGGGATGAGTTGTTCGAAGCTCAAAGGGAAGACACAGTGATTGGAGGAATTATTAAGCTGAAAGAGACAAATGCAGTGTTGAACAATGACACAAGACATACTGTGAGTAGAGCAGCAAGTAAGCTCCTCCGTGAATGGAACAAACTGCACCTGAAGAATGGACTTCTTTTCAGACAGACCTGTGAAAGGAAACAGCTGGTTCTCCCTGCCAAATACAAGTCCATGGTCTTGAAGCACCTTCATGACGATATGGGACACGTCGGTACAGAACGCGTACTGTCCCTGGCAAGAGACCGCTTTTATTGGCCGTTTATGAAGAAGGACATAGTGGAGTATGTCACGAGAAGATGTCCATGCATTAAGGAGAAAAAGCCTGTCAATGTACGAGCTCCAATGGGCTCCATCACATCCAACACACCCTTGGATCTTGTATGTATCGACTATCTGCACTTGGAGACCAGCCGAGGCGGGTACGAGTACATCTTGGTCGTTGTGGATCACTTCACAAGATTCGCTCAAGCTTATCCGACAAAGAACAAGTCCGGACGGACAGCAGCCGAGCGCATCTTTGATGATTTCATTCTCCGGTTCGGATATCCGGGTCGTCTCCACCATGACCAGGGCCGTGAGTTTGAAAACGACCTCTTTAAGACCCTCCGTCAGAAAGCTGGAGTGGGACACTCAAGAACGACACCGTACCACCCTCAATGCAACCCGGCCGAGAGGTTTAATAGAACGCTGTTGCAGATGTTAAGGACACTCAGTGCGAAGGAAAAAGAGCGTTGGAAAGACCACCTCCAACATACTGTACACGCCTACAACTGTACACGCCACGAGTCTACTGGGTACTCACCCTATTTTCTCCTGTACGGGCGCCACCCCCGTCTCCCTGTAGACTTGTTGTTTGGTCTGATGGAAGAGAAAGACCCTGTCTCACATCAAAGCTATGCACAGAAGTGGGCAGGAAAGATGACTGAAGCTTACAAGATCGCCAGCGAGAACAGTAGACAATCAAGTGCGCGAGGCAAATCCTACTATGACAAGAAGCTGAAGGGTGTAGTTCTACGTCCCGGCGACAGAGTCCTAGTAAGGAATCTCAATGAGCGTGGCGGCCCAGGGAAACTCAGATCATACTGGGAGAAGAAGATCTATGTCGTCAAAGAGCAAGTAACGGACAACCCGGTGTATGAAGTCTACCCTGAGGGCAGCGATGGACAGAGAACCAGAGTTCTCCATCGGAACCTGCTATTACTCGTAAATGACTTACCTGTCGAAGCCCCATCGCTTCCAGTAGAATCCACACCTAAGAGACAAACAAAACAGAAACACTGTCAACCAAGTCATGTCAATGAGAGAGAACACCAGAGTGACTCAAGTGATTCCGATTCTGAAAGAGAATATGGAAGGTACTGGTTGAGATTCCCTGTAAGAGAAAGAGAACAGACAGGAGAGGATACTTACCATACCATACCTACCTTGGTCCAGAGGAATCCGGTTCCTGAAGAAGTCAACAGTCCAAGCCGAGTACCTGTAAGGGAAAAGAGACAAGCTACAAATCCTGTGAGGAGAGAAAGAGATGATGAAACACTCACAAGGGAAGAACAAAGACCAGTAGAAACACAACCGAGCACTTCATACTCACCCGAGCCGGTGTTACCTGAAACTGGAAGTGAAGACGATGATGATGTCATTCCTGTGGAAGAAGAGGAGATGTTGCCTTCCCCTGCACGTGACACACCCAATGAGATCAGGCGGTCCGCAAGAGAAAGGAGACCAAGACAGATGTTCACATACCAGACACTTGGTGAACCTTCGCTACAACCACACCACGCTGTCAATACAGTCCACGCATACACAACACCATACACTCCATCATACACGCCTTGCCAGATTCAACCACCTTTCTGGTTTTCACCTTACACCCCTTACCACCATACACCCTACACTTACACCACACCGACACCTTTTTGAGGGTTTTATTTTGATATTTCTGAAAGAAAATGGTTTGAAATGTCAGGAGCCACTTCTTATTTTGTCAGGGAGTGTGTGACATACACAAAAGTGTAGTCACATTTTGTTTATCATGTGTGATTTTATTGTATTTTTATGGGACTTTGTTGTGCCTTAGAATGAGCAGAGAATATATATTTTAGGAACAGACCTATTCCACCTTTTGCCACAAGGTGGCAAAAGCGCCTGGTGAGACAGGTAGTAGTAGGTGGTCACGTGACGTTCCTCCTCAGATGATCAAGGAAGAGAAACGTAACAACACAAAGCTGACTCTGTCTCCCCTTTTGTCCTGTTTTATCAGGTAAATGCTTTATTAGAACACAAAACCTGTTCTTTATCAGCTCTTTGTAACATAAAGCAAAGCTCCTCTTGGTTCTAGACCAGATATGTCGTTTTGTATGGGTTTAATTAGTATGTAGAATCTGAGTGTAAACAGCAGATTCATGGCAGCCATTACATGCTGCTAGTCACAACGTGGCTGTTTTGGGTTGTTTCATGTACAGTATTATGTTGCTCCCTGTAGTGTTTAATAGCTCCTGTTCTGGTGTTTCATATGATTAGTACCCTTTGCATTGGGGATGTTTATTTTCGTTTTTAGTAATTTACAGTAGTTCTCCATTATAATGCCTTGTAATGTATCTTTGCCCTATATCCATTGTTATGCCAATGCAGTATTGAGCTTTTGGGTCCTAGTGACTTAGTGATTTCAAGATTAATGCCATTTCATGGTGATGAATAAATATAAGTTCATGGTATAATATGACAGTTTAAAAAGAATTCATTCTAAAACATTATTACTGGTTAAAATGCCAAAGAATAAATACAGTTCATGGATACTGATAAAAACATATGGGAATATGAATATGAAAGACATGTTTATTGTGATTTTGAAGGAAATGTGTAAGAAGGAAGAAAATGAGAAAATATGGGATTACTGTAATTTTGTGAATATGTGATGATTGATTACAGTACTGAATGACTGAAAACTCTTTAAAACAAAGAGAAGTAAAGTGATTTGATGATGATTGTGAATAAATTCAGATGATCAAGGAAGAGAAACGTAACAACACAAAGCTGACTCTGTCTCCCCTTTTGTCCTGTTTTATCAGGTGAATACTGCAGAGCAGTTTTAAAAATATAATCTGTTTACATTAGCCACACTTGGGCGTGTAACATGAGCTTTTATCATTAATGTAACAGCCGTGTGGAATTCAGATACTACTCACAGATGGGCATTGCTTCTTCTCCTAAAGAAGACCAAGTCGATTTATCCTTAATAGCACTTTAAAATTCAGAAAATTAGGCTTTTTGGAAGTTTAAAAGCTTCCTTTTATTTGCTCAGCGGTATTACACCTGTGTATTTAACAATACAATACAAAAATAATACAAATGAAATCAATCAGGATTTACCAATGCATTAAATTAGGCTTGTTCTAAAATAATTCCGAATTTAGATTTAAAAGCAGGAGGTTCCATTAGATTAGCCTCACGGCCGGACTACACCAAAAAATGCGCGCATACACGCGTACTGTCCGTGAAGATGCTCGCGTATGCGTAAACGCTCCAGGCTACACCAAGGAGGGAGTATATGTGAGGAAGACCAGATAGTCTGTGTACAAAACGCATACGTGTGCTTAAAAAATAGAAACAATCCTATTTTTAGGGAATGCGTATCCGTGGTTCTCGCTGTCCGTACGCCTGGTGTAGCCGGCTGAATTGATATACATTGGATCTATCCAAAACGCGCATACGCTATGTTTCTTGATGGTAAGGTCCAAATTTTAACCTTCTCAGAAACTAAACTCGATGACTCTTTTACAGATGCTAGCATTGAAATAACCAACTACACTGTCATTAGGAATGATAGGAACAGGAAAGGAGGTGGTGTTTGCATGTATATTCACAATGATTTAAAATTTATCATTCGCCCAGACCTACACCACAGCTCTCTTGAAACTGTATGGGTCGAGATAATTTTTGAACATGCTAAAAATATACTAATATGCGCTGTCTATAGACCCCCTGACCAGAATGACTTCTTTGAGCTGTTTGATGAGAGCTTAGCAAAGGTGGACGGTATTGAGTATCACATTTTGGGCGACTGGAATGTTGATGTTTTGCGTAAAGAAACACCCCTTTTCAAGTCCTTTAATGAGTTATGTAATCAATATGGCCTCACTCAGCTTGTTACCGTTCCCACCAGGTCACGGAGCACTCCCAAACCCTCATAGATCTCATCGTAACCACAGACAAATCCAAAGTCACCGCTAGCGGGGCTATTGTATGCGGTCTTAGTGATCATTACATGATCTACTCTACGCGTAAAATACACAAACCCAAGGCTAGTGGCCACAAAACAGTTGTAGCTAGAAGCCTTAAAAACGACTCCAGTGAGGCTTTAAATCACACACTAGCGATTAGCGAATACAGACTTTTCCCCAGAACTGCAGTGTACAGATGTCGAAGGAGCATGGTGTGGTTTTAAAACCAAATTGACCGATGCTCTATAGACAACGTGGCCCCCTTGCAAACCACCAGGGTTAAAGCCCGCCAAGAGCCATGGTATAACTCAGATATTGTCGAATCAGCTAAACTCAGAAAACTTTCAGAAAAACGAAAGTGCTGCAAAAAGCTTAGAAAAAAATTCAACCCTGACCTCAATATCCAAATCAAGCATCTTACTGCTCAGTGCAAGAAACTTAGAAACCAGACGACCGCCCTAATTAGATCCGCAAAAAAAAACTACATCGACGACAAAATCGACGAATACAAAAATAAACCACAAGACCTATGGAAGTTGCTTAACAACCAATTAGGCTTAAAACCTAAAACCATATGCCACAGCATAAACATCAAAACGGACGCCGCTCTCATTTCTGACAAATGTGAAGTGGCTACCCATCTTAACAAAATCTTTACCACCATGGCCCGTTCACTGGTCGAAAGACTGGTTTAAAATTTGTTAAGAAATTCTACAATAAACTGGGCGTCAGAAAAGACAGCTTTAAACTTGCCACAGTGACAACTGATGAAGTGTTTAAAAAACTGAGCGCCCTACCTCAACACAAGGCCACTGGCCTTGATAAAATTCCAGCTAGATTTCTCAGAGATTCCCAGAGAGTCCCACAGGACTTCAAACTAGCAAAAGTAACCCCCCTGCATAAAAAAGGTAGCAAACTAGACCCTGGAAACTACCGTCCCGTTTCCATTCTTAGCTCCATATCCAAAGTCATGGAGAAAATAGTCTACGAACAGATAGCAAGATATCTCGATGAGAATAATCTGATTTACGAGTTCCAATCTGGATTCAGAAAATCTCATTCCACTGACACATGCCTTCTCTATTTGACTGACCAAATCAAACGCGAAGCGGATGACGGCAAATATAGCGGCATGGTCATGATGGACCTCCAGAAGGCATTTGACACCGTAAATCATTCTATTCTGATTGAGAAACTAAAAGCCATCGTTCTTGACAGCGCAGCAGTGAGTTGGATGCAATCTTACCTGGTGGGGAGGGAACAGGTGGTGGAGATTAACGGTACCCTGTCCCCCCCCCCCCCCTCCCAGTAAGCTGTGGTGTTCCTCAAGGTAGCATACTGGGACCTCTGTTGTTCCTAATATACGTGAACGACATGGCATCTGCTTGTGACTGCAACCTGTTCCTGTTTGCGGATGACTCGGCTCTCCTAGTCTCGGGCAAGGACCACTTGCAGGTTGAAAAGACACTTAACTCTGAACTAAGTAAGATCTGCACATGGCTTAATGACAACAAATTATCAATTCACCTGGGAAAAACTGAGTCCATCCTCTTTGGATCAAATCATAACCTCAAAAAAGTCGATAACTTCACAATCAAAGTGGGTGACAAGGTCATAACACGAAAAAACGAAATCTCTTACTTAGGATGTATCCTTGAAGCTAATCTTTCCAGTGAAAAGATGACTTCTAAAGTAATAAATAAAATCAACCAACGAACTCGTTTCCTACAGAGGATCGCCCCAATGGTCAATTTCAACACACTGAAGACCATAGCTGGTGCAATAATCCAGCCCCTCTTTGACTACGGAGTCCACGTATGGTATCGTGACGCCCCACAAGCCCTGAAAACTAAACTCCAAACAGCCCAAAATAAACTAATTAGGGTCCTGCTTAACCTTCCCTATCAGACTCACCTCACCGCTACTCACCAGTTAAGAGTGGGGTGGCTCAGAGTAGATGACAGAGTACAGCAACTTGCAATGGGCCTGGTGTACAAGATACACTACACCACTATGATACCCAAGTACCTGTCAAAATACTTTATAAACATTAAAGGAGCTATAGTCAACTTTTTCTTGAAAAACGGATGCTAAAATAAAAATAATGTTTCGAAAATATTTTATAAAAACATAAGCTTCATATATGTGTTTCTATTCAAAAAGGACCACAAAAAGCGTAAAATAATGATAAAATAATCATTTTGGTCATTGTCAGACCGACACTTTGTTTACATTCTAGTCTATAGACTAGGATGTAAACAAAGTGTCGGCCCTACAATGAAAAAGTTGACTATAGCTCCTTTAAGGATGTCCATAATTACAACACCAGAGGCAGCTCCACAGATCACTTTCAACCCAGAGGCAAAACCAACAAAGGGTCAAACTCTTTTTTCTGCTATACCACCAAAATGTGGAAAGCCTTACCGAAGGTCATAAAGGAGTGTGGATCACTAGCATCCTTTAAAATTGCCCTGAAAAACCACTTACAGGCAGCAGCCGTTCGCAACTGGTAAAAAAACTAACCTAGCCCAACCCTACCCTCCCCTGCCCCTTCTTTGTTTACTTACTTACTGTTTAGACTCTTTTTTTGTTCTCTCATTTTTCTTTTCTTTACATATCTACTGCATAGTACTGTGTTCTATTCGTCTGTCATTCAATGTTATATGAGATACTTAAATGGTTTCCTGTGGAAATAAGCTTAGTCTTTTCATGGATCTCCTTTTAGTAGACCTTGTACCAGTGAACTGTACCGTTATGAAACTGTACCTTTTCCTATGCAAACTTCTAATAAAGTCTTCAATCAATCAATCAATCAATCAATCAATCAATCAATCAATCAATCAAAAACGCGCACACAACCCGCATACGCACGCATACATACCCTGTCTTTGGACTATACTGAAGCATATAAGTACTTGGGCTTTACACTAGATGAATTTATGTCTTATGATTCTGGAATTGCAATATTTAATTGGCAGACTCTGCGGGTAGAGCTGTTGGGTCAATAATTAGTAAAATGAAAATTTGTAAAGATATTGGTTATTCCACATACTCACAGCTCTATGATGCTTGTGTTTGTCCTATACTCGTTTATGCAGCTGGTGTTTGGGGTTTTAAGGACGTCAAACAGATAAATTCTATCCTGAATAGAGCCATAAGGTGTTTCCTTGCATGGGTACATGCATTTGCCCCTTTTCTTGCGATCCAGGGAGATATGGGTTGGGAACCGATGGAGATCAGGCAAAAGGGAGAAGTGATTCGGTTGTGGAACCGCCTCGTTAATATGTCAGAGAGTAGGTTAACAAAAAAGGTCTTCAACTGGGATAAGGCACACAATGGGCCATGGACGAAGGGAGTTTTTTTTTCTATTCTCAGAGAGGCAGTTCTGGCTTATCGGAGCTCCGGGGACGCCCTGGCGCAGCCGCCAAAGAGCTCAAAAATGAGCCGGGGCCGGTACCCACGCGTCCGCCTCGGCGCCCCGGACGCGTGGGTACCGGCCCCGGCTCTCCCGGGTGCAACCACTTTTGCCTCCGTTCTGGAGGTCCAGGAGTTGGTGCTCCCCGGGAATTCCCTGTGAGCAAAAAAATAAAAAATAATAATAATATTTTTATTGATTTTCAAAAGTTATGACGCAAACAAGACAGACAAACAGACAGCTCAGCTCAGACACGTTGCAAAAGCAAAGGACGGTTAAAGGGACAAAAAGTGATGATCCTATCTTATCCATCAAGGTTAGCAGTATCAAATACTAATAAATACTAATAAAATATGTTCCTGTTATTATGTTTAACATGGTAAAGATATCATTTTCAGTGTTAAATGTCAATGCCATCCTGTGTTGGGACAAATAACTAATGCACGTGATGAGATCTGTCCACTGCAGGTCATAATGCCCAGGACACGGGATAACAAAATGATATTGCCAAGCCATGATATCTGACCTTGCTACTGGGCCCAACGACACGAAAACATCTGATATCCATTGTTATGTTATAATTGTCCAATCAGAATGTGACTAATGCCTTCTGTAACTCCATATATCTGTGAAATTATGTTTTGTATGGGCAGAAGGCACTATGGGTGAATTGCTGTACTGTACGTTGAACTCTGCACTATTCTTTTAATAATAAAACTAACAGAAAAACTGACTTGCACTGGTGTGTGGCCTCCTTTATTGTGTGGGAGTAATCTTTAATTATTATGGGATATTCTTTGACTCTGACTGACTGTGGTTTTACTCTTCTGGGAAAGGATAACTTTCTAAAGGAATTACAAATATGAGAATTAATCTAAAACCCCCATCAACCCTATTGTCAAGGTCTCAGCTATAACTGAGGACCAATACAACGTAAATATGGGTCCCAAATTTTATAGAAGGTATCGGTTGTAGAGCGCAGCAGGCAAGTCAGATATTCCAAAGGCATTCATTATAGGCATGATTATTTTATCCCAGCCTCTCTTTTTTGGCGGTTTTTCATTGATCCAAGACAATAAAATATTTTTCCTCGCAGCATAGGTTAAAAGATTGAACAGACGTTTGTGGAACTTATTGACAATCTTATTATCAGGAAGTCCCAGAATCAGACACACAGGGTCAAGTTCAAACTCTATGTTAAAGATCTCATTCAGTTCTTGTACAACACCACACCAATATCGTTCAATCTTATGATATGACCATATGCAATGAATAGTCTCCTGTCTCAGTCAAGGGGGGATAAATTAGAATTAATTTTATGGCGAAGGCTAGGTGAAATCTGTAATCTGTGTATGGTTCTTAACTGAATCGACCAGGCCCTATTACACACAGAACGTTTTTTGGCATTTTCAAATATTTCAGACCAAACCTCATCATCAATATCAACCTCAAGGTCTCTTTCCCATTTTCTCTTAGTATCTTGGGTATTAACATGTCATAGAGAGTGCTAATGAAACCCCTTATCCATCATCAATATTCTCTCAATTGGAGAGGTATCTACATTAGTTAGTAATGTTGTACGTCTGCGAATAAAATCCCTCACTTGAAAGAATCTGAAAAGGTGATTACGAGGTAGGGCATATTTTTGTTGTATTTGATCAAACGACTTGAGTATAGCACCATTAAACAATTTCCCCAACGTTGTTATACCGCTATCTCTCCAAACATTAACCTGCCGGTCTGTGCGGCGGCCGCCGGTCCTACTGGCGGGACTGCTGGTCCTATCGCCGGCTATTCTGTCTTTGTTTCTGTCTAATAAAATATATTAGCTCTAATTACCAACACTTTATTTCTTATTATGGCTTTATTCTGTCTTATTATGTCTTAAAGTGTACTGTAAAATAGGATGGGACCATGTTACTTTGGCTCTGCCCTCTAGGAGCCTTGCAACCCTCCATGACTTTATTAAGTGTGTTGGAAACAATTGGGTTATTACAAAGTTTCTTCACTGTTGAGGGGTCTTTGAGAAATAAGAGATTACGGAGGGGGCAGTCAGTCACATTGTGCAGCTTCAATATCTAGCCAAATAGAAAGCTTGTCTCCCTGTAACCATTTTGCTGCAAAGCGTAATTGTGCGGCAACCTGATACCATTTTATATTGGGGAGTTCTAGCCCACCTTCTGAAACAGAAAGCTTTAATTGTCTCCACCAGCCGAAGGCATGGGGGAGAGTATGTTTTCCCCTCCGTCCGTCCGTGTGTCCGTCCGTCCGTCCGTGCGTGCGTCCGTGCGTGCGTCCTCGCAGTTTGTGAGCACCTAATCTCAGTCGCCGTTGGCCCGGTCGCTGCCAAAGTGAGCACACACATTCCCTGGATGCCAATCTAGAACCTCTGCCCTAAATTTTTCAAATGGGCCTTTTCTAGCGCCACCTAGTGGCCGATGTTCACAAAACACATTTCTGTGCACTACTCTTACAGATTTTGTCCAAAAACCCTACAAATCAGTAGGCAGTATCTCGACAGTCATGTGATCGACACGGATCTATCCGAATTTGTATATTCCATCCTGATTGGCTAAAATTGGCTTCCAAAGTTTGTAGGATTGAGCCGTTTTGAACAAAATGCCTCAAATCACAAACGCAAAGTGCAATTATCATGAAATCGCACACACACATTCCCACTAGGCCGAGGAAGAAATGCCACTTAATTTTTTTTAATCAGCCTCATGGTGGTGCTATAACAGGCCGATTTGTGGTTTTACCTATAACTCCACCGATCAGTTTCAAACTTTGTAAGCGCACTCCCTAGAGGCTAAGGATAAACCTTTGCCCTGCATTTTTCACATCAGCCTTTTATAGCGCCGACTTATATAAAACGCATTTTTGGATATTACTCCTTGAGATTTTATCCAAAAATCACGCAAATCGGTACACAGTATCTCTATAGTCATGTGATCAAGTACGATCCGTCTGATATTTCATATTCCATCCTGATTGGCTAATATTAGCTTCCAAAGTTTGCAGGATTGCTCCGTTTTTGAACAAAATGCCTCAAATCATCAACCATGCTTGCGATTACCGTGAAATTTGCCACACATATTCCCACTAGGTCAAGGAACAAATGCTACCTTTTTCACATTGGCTTGTTATAGCGCCACCAGCAGGTAGACTTTAGCAAAACATATTTTTGGAACAATGCTTCAAATCATGCATGCAGCGTCCGATTGCCATGAAAGTGAAGAACACATGCCACCCTTTTTACATTGGCCTATAATACAGTAGCACCACCAGGACGCACGGCCTGGTGGAGACCTGTGCTCGGAAGAGCACTGCTTCTAGTTTAGCTAGTTTTAATCTGGGCCTGCAATCATTGCAGTGCAGCTATCTATAGGCTATGCTTCTTCCAAGTTTCACAATCTTCACACTTTAACATGCACAATTGCTATTTAAACATTAATGTAATACATTCGCGAACTATTTCTAGATCAGGAGAGGGGAGAGGAATCAAAGCAGTTAACAAGTAGCCTATAGTTTATGACATAAATATGGAAGCATAAACCTGACGTAAAAATGGCAAATGCGAAAATTAAATTGAAATAACATAATTGCTTTTTCATTTTCAGGAAATGGACGCATTTTTTGAGACACAAATAAATGCCAAATGCAATAGTGTTTACATTTTACATATACAGGTGCTCATTCTATGACAACATTTAAATTATAAATAAAAGATCATTTGAATTTGAATTTAAAAAAAATTACCGCTAATGTGTTGACAATATTAAAATCAAAATGCAATTTTGAAAATGAAAATGAAATAGAGAAATGCTTTTTAATCTTTAGACAATGAAAGCGTTTTTTGAGACAAAAATGAATGTATAATGCAATAGCATTTCCGTTTAATAAAAGGTAATTTAATATAACATTTTCAATAAAGGCCACGCTAAATAATTGACAATATTAAAAAGAAAAATCGCACCTGTGCGAAGTGAGCGGTGCAAAAATATTTAGGGAGTATGATATATTGTGGACTTCGATTTTCAAGCCTTTTCTTTAAATAACTAGACCAGGTCAACCTGGTTGTGCCAGACCCCCTGTCTGTCATCATCATTTATGACATCATGCCTTTTGTAGGCATGTCATCATCATGTCATCATCATATATACCCTTTATATAGAAAACCCGGACAGACAGACCGAGATTTGCTTATGTAGGCCTACCCATTTCATGGGTCTGGCAATCATAAATGCTTTTCCCTTTTAAATTGAAGATATTAAATAATATCTTTATTATTACACACATTACATATAAATGTGGTTAATGTGTGTGTGTGTGTGTGTGTGTGTGTGTGTGTGTGTGTGTGTGTGTGTGTGTGTGTGTGTGTGTGTGTGTGTGTGTGTGTGTGGCCATGATCAATCAATAGCTAGCTGTTCTAACCATAAATTAGCCAAAATTCAACACAGCAGCAGTTTAGTATTCACAATCACCAAGTCAGCATTTATCAGCATCGACAAGTTAGCATTCACAATCACTAGGTTAACATTCACAATATACATCATCAATATAAACCAATTCTATTCAATCATGTACAAGATGTCATGTCTACATCACAATAGATGGTATATACAACCAGCACTAAAGCATGGCAGAGAGGAAGAGGGCGGTGACAAAGAGGAAGCATCCAGTAATGTAGACATCTCTTTTGAGCCTGTTGTGTCACTGCAAAGGGTGGAGACCAAGTCTGGTGAGGAGGATAAGGAGATCCTCTTCAAAGATCGGACCAAGCTGTATCGCTGGGACCGGGACATTAATCAGTGGAAGGAGCGTGGAGTGGGCAAAATCTAAATTCTCTTTCACCCTGTCAAACACTTCTACCGCATCCTGATGAGGCGTGAGCAGGTGCTGAAGGTGTGTGCCAACCACACTATCTCCCAGGCCATGGAGCTCAAACCCATGAGATCATCAGTCAAGGCCTTGGTCTGGACCGCCAAAGACTACTCAGAGGGCGAGGGCCAAGTAGAACAGCTGGCAGCTATGTTCAAGACCACTGACTTGGCTGAATCTTTTAGGAAGACCTTCTGTAAGTGCCCGAAGAGCATGGGCCAGCAGGCTCCGAAAACACAGACCCTGGGCAAGGAGACAAAAGCACCACAGACCCTTGTCGAGAAGATTCCAGAACCACAGACCTTGAGTCAGGATGTTCTAGAAAAAAAGATCCTTCTTCAAGATGATGCAGAACGACAGAGGCCAGAAGATGAATATTTTAGTTTGTCAAGATTTGTCAACATTTTTCGTCAGTTAGTCGACCAAGCTACAGATTGTAACTTGTAAGAGTGGCATAATGATAAGTGACCTTATTTACTTCGAGAGTGGCCTCCAGAGAGGCGAGAAGAGGCCAGAAGATTAATATTTTAGTTTTTCAAAGTCTGTTCATTTGTATTTTAAACTTGTATTACCAGTAGCTGCCTGTCGTTTATAACCTGTGAAATTATCCACAGTCTGTCTAAAAGTGTGGTTATGTTATCGCTTATCAGTGATATTCATCAAATACAATTTTGAAATTCAAATTCAATGGCCTAAAGGGTGAACCAATCGGGTGCCTCCGTGCCTATGACATAATTTTTTATGACGTATTTTCTGCGGCCTAAGCGCGTTCTAAATCAGGGTGAACCAATCGGGTGCCTCTGTGCCTATGACATCATGGACAAATCAACAGAATCGAAGTGTTTCATTGGTCTAGCTAACTCATGTCATCATCATTAATGACATCATAATTTTGGTAAAAAAGCGGTCTATAGGAGCGGTTTGCACCGCTCAAAAATCTATTTTGTAAATGTAATTTAAATAAGGGTAATGCTTTTATTTTTAAGCTAGCTGTCCTGCTAGAAAAACCAGCACAAGACCAGCAGTAAGACCAGCACCAGCACAAACCAGCACATGTTGTGTTTTACTGCTGGTTTGCTGGTAGCTGGTTTAAGCTGGTATTATTAGCTGGTCTAAGCTGGTTTCGCTGGTCTTTGCTGGTTTAATTTGGTCTTTGCTCTTGTGCTTGAGTCCTGTTCTGATGCTCTGCTCCATGGGTATTTGACCATATTAGATTGTGACATTATCATTGACATTGTGAGTGGGATTTGAACTTACTACCCCCTGTACTGATGCTCTGTGCCACCGGAACCTGTTAGTTAGAATGGGTCTTTGGCCTTATTTGAATATGACATTATCATTGACAACATGAGTGGGATTTGAGAGGCCTTCGCTGCTCGACTCGAATCTGACTCCAGGGCCTCGGCCTCAGACCGCAGAGTCCTTTTTCTCTTCTAATTTTTATCCCACGATTTTGCAACCCATTTTCACCCAGTGCCAATTGCCTGTGTAATCCTGGGCTCTGCTCTCCCTCTGCCACGCCTGGGTACACAACGGACTGACCTCATGCTTCCTTCAATGCATGAGTAGTCCAAGTTGTTTCTTTTCACCTGACAGGGGGGATTTCCCCGGGATGGACGTAGCGCTTGGAAGGAACACGTTATTCCAACCAGTTCCTTTCCCCTCCATCAAGCACCCCGGCTGGCCAGGGGGAGGCATTATTGAGACCAGGAATCTCATGTTTTAGTGAGGGTATCAACCCCAGGAGATACGGGGAAAACATGCAAACTCCACACAGAAAGGCCCTATCGCCGACCCCACCTAGGGTGTGGACACTGATGACCGGAGGGAGAAACACACCCCCAGCACCCACAGCATCCCCCGGCGGGAATCGAACCCAGGACCTTCTAGCTGTGAGGCGGAGTGCTAACCACTGCGCCAGCGCCACTGTGCCCTGATTTAGAACGCCGATGCGGTGCACGTACTCCTCGATGTCCGAGGGCAGGACGTAGTTGATGACGTACTTGATGTTGGGGATGTCCAGGCCCCGCGACGCCACCGCTGTGGCCAACAGGATGGGGCATCTGTGCGGAACTGGTGCAGCGTGTCCTTCTGCGAGCGGTCGCCACAGCGTGTCCTTCTGCGAGTGGTCGCCGTGGATCGAGGACCGTAGCCCTCCGAGAACAGGTAGTTTCCCAGCGTGTCCGCCTTGGACTTGGTCTCCACGAAGACCAGCATCAGCGCGCCGGGGTCGATGGCGTTCAGCAGGTCGAGGAGGAAGTCCCGCTTGACGCCCTCCTCCACCCACTCCACCTTCTGTGTGATGTTCTCCGAGGTGGAGCCCACGCGGCCCACCGCCAGGAAGATGTAGTCGTCAAGGAAGTCGCGCGCACCAGGATCTGGATCTCCTTGGGGAAGGTGGTGCTGAACATCATTGTCTGGCGGGTTCCCTTGGCCGGCATGGTGTCCTGCTCCACGATGCGGTGGATCTGCGGCTCAAAGCCCATGTCCAGCATGCGGTCGGCCTCGTCCAGCACCAGGTAGTTTCAGAAGTCCAGGCCTATCTTCCCCCTCTTCATCATCTCCCACAGGCGTGACAGCCTTTCTCCAGCTCTCGGATCTGCTCGCGGAAGTCGCGCCGCCATAGACCATGCAGAGTTTCACACGCGAGCGGTACGAGAACTTGTGGGTCCCCTTGTGGATCTGCCGCACCAGCTCCCGCGTGGGCGCCAGCACCAGGCAGACGGGGTACTGCTTCCCCCACTGGCCGAACCGGCCGCTGGTCTCCTGGTGGTGGCGCCGGGCGGCCTCCCCGGGCCCCCCGTGAAGATGTGGCTCAGCACAGGCAGCAGGAAGGCGGCCGTCTTGCCCGAGCCCGTCTGGGCGCAGGCCATCAGGTCCCACTTGGCCTTGATGATGGGGATGGCGTACTTCTGCACGGGCGTGGGCCGGGTGTAGCGCGTGTGCATGATGTTGTCCATGAGGATCTCACCCAGGGCCAGGTCGTGGAAGCTCTCGATGTGCGCTGGCACATTGTTGGCCCGTGGCCTCCACCGGGATGTCGTCGTACTTCTCGAAGTTGATGCCAGTGTTGCCGTCGGAGAACAGCTCATGCTCCAGGCGCTCGTTGGGAGGGAAGGGGTTTGGACGAGAGCTACTCGTCTCTGGAGGAGGGCAGTATAGAGGTATGGGCACTGAGGACTCGGAGGAGAAGCCTATGCCCTTCTCACTTCCCATTCAAGTTCGCGTGGGAGTCCTGCCCTCGCCCCAACGGGGAAGGGTCTAACTGTTTGCATGCACAATGTCTTCATTGTAGGAGACAGGTCTAAGACCAACAGTTGAGGATTGTTGTACGGTCCAAGGAAGAAATGACGATGCCCCACCGTGCCACAAAAATACAAGTTAGCGGTATTAGGGTGCAATCTTCCGGGCATAATCTCACTCCAGGTAGGTATACTAAATAGTACAGGTGGGTCATGGTATACCCACACATACTGTATGCGTGTGTTCCACCCATGGCCACCAACTATGTACAGGTCTCCATCGTAGGCAAAGGCTGAATGGTCATTGCGTTCTGGAGGAAGCTGTTGGGTATGAGGACCATTTATCCATCTGTTTGTCACTGTGCAAAAAATCCTGATTCTGTTGAAGTCTTGGCGAGGCAAGCCGCCAAATACAAACATTCTTGTCCCGATGAAGGTGGCAGAGTGATCGTATGAAGCATGTGGTGCCTCATTGATTACATTAATTACAGACCACTGCACTGGCCATATAGAGGCGTCTAACTTGTAGACATTGCCATCAACTGGTTGTACTCTTTGCCTTAGACGCCCACCATAGATATACACCGTGTTCTCGTTCAAAACACATGTCGAGTGGTACTTCCTTGAAGACGGTGCATTCCCCTTAACCGCTGTCCATTCCCAACGGTGTCTGATAACAGAAAAGGCATGAAGGTTCCTGCCAGAAGACCCTCCTACAGTCAGCCCTCCCCAGATGAAGATGAACGGGTCTCTCGTAGTTCCAGCTCTAACTAGCACAGTGCTCCCGCCAGTGCGTTGGTGAGGGCCATATCCCCTCATCCTCATCATGCAATAGTCGTAAGATATTGTGCTCAACAGGTGCACTTGAATCCGCGTTGAGGTGGTGCTGTCAGTCAAGATGAAAATCCATTTTCTGAAAACCACACCTGTCACATCCGTCCAATTTACGTTCGGTGGCCTGATCCAATCGGCTTTTGTCCAAGACACTAGCGTCATGCTGTATTCACAGCTAGCTACTTCCAAGTCTTCTGTATTCACAGTTAGCTTCTTCCGAGTCAGCTAGCTAACTTCTTCCAATCTTTAAGTTTTCACAGCTGACAGCCAGACCCACACCCCAGCAGCATCTTATATAATACAGAGCTGAGGGGTGACGTCATACGTTGCACAAACTGTTGTCATGACTACCGCCGAAACATCATTCATATCTCCATATTCTAACTTAGTGTTTGTTGTGTGTGTGTGCGTGTGTGCGTGTGTGTGTGTGTGTGTGTGCGTGCGTGCGTGCGTGCGTGCGTGCGTGCGTGCATGCGTGCGTGTGTGTGTGTGTGTGTGTGGTTGCAACCAGACATATTTCTTTCCATTTTTCCGCTGCAAACTTTATTTTGCAGCGCCATTCCTCCCAGAGTTTTGGTGGCAACACTTGGGCCTTTCTTTTCTCCATTGACTTGAATGGGAAAATCTAACTTTTTCCAAATATGGAGATTACTGACATCATATATGTCTGACGAACGTAGCACACATGCAACTGACACAGTATTTCCATATATGGGCATTCCATTTTTGTGTATTTTTATATCAAAAGTCCATAAAAGGCTAAATCTTAATTACTTCCGGTGAACAGAAATGTGCTGCGTGATGACATAAACAGGTCTTCTTGAATATAAATGATTACATTCACCTCTTTTATTCCCATTGCTGACATTCATCCAAACAGCTGTTTTTGAGCGGTGCAAACCGCTCCTATGAACCGCAATTTTACCAAAATGATGATGTCACTAATGATGATGACATGAGTTAGCTAGACCAATGAAACACTTCGATTCTGTTGATTTGTCCATGATGTCATAGGCACAGAGGCACCCGATTTGTTCACCCTGATTTAGAACGCGTTTAGGCCCACACGGCCCGCGCGCCGATGCGGTGCACGTACTCCTCGATGTCCGAGGGCAGGACGTAGTTGATGACGTACTTGATGTTGGGGATGTCCAGGCCCCGCGACGCCACCGCTGTGGCCAACAGGATGGGGCATCTGTGCGGAACTGGTGCAGCGTGTCCTTCTGCGAGCGGTCGCCACAGCGTGTCCTTCTGCGAGTGGTCGCCGTGGATCGAGGACCGTAGCCCTCCGAGAACAGGTAGTTTCCCAGCGTGTCCGCCTTGGACTTGGTCTCCACGAAGACCAGCATCAGCGCGCCGGGGTCGATGGCGTTCAGCAGGTCGAGGAGGAAGTCCCGCTTGACGCCCTCCTCCACCCACTCCACCTTCTGTGTGATGTTCTCCGAGGTGGAGCCCACGCGGCCCACCGCCAGGAAGATGTAGTCGTCAAGGAAGTCGCGCGCGCCAGGATCTGGATCTCCTTGGGGAAGGTGGTGCTGAACATCATGGTCTGGCGGGTTCCCTTGGCCGGCATGGTGTCCTGCTCCACGATGCGGTGGATCTGCGGCTCAAAGCCCATGTCCAGCATGCGGTCGGCCTCGTCCAGCACCAGGTAGTTTCAGAAGTCCAGGCCTATCTTCCCCCTCTTCATCATCTCCCACAGGCGTGACAGCCTTTCTCCAGCTCTCGGATCTGCTCGCGGAAGTCGGCGCCGCCATAGACCATGCAGAGTTTAACACGCGAGCGGTACGAGAACTTGTGGGTCCACTTGTGGATCTGCCGCACCAGCTCCCGCGTGGGCGCCAGCACCAGGCAGACGGGGTACTGCTTCCCCCGCTGGCCGAACCGGCCGCTGGTCTCCTGGTGGTGGCGCCGGGCGGCCTCCCCGGGCCCCCCGTGAAGATGTGGCTCAGCACAGGCAGCAGGAAGGCGGCCGTCTTGCCCGAGCCCGTCTGGGCGCAGGCCATCAGGTCCCACTTGGCCTTGATGATGGGGATGGCGTACTTCTGCACGGGCGTGGGCCGGGTGTAGCGCGTGTGCATGATGTTGTCCATGAGGATCTCACCCAGGGCCAGGTCGTGGAAGCTCTCGATGTGCGCTGGCACATTGTTGGCCCGTGGCCTCCACCGGGATGTCGTCGTACTTCTCGAAGTTGATGCCAGTGTTGCCGTCGGAGAACAGCTCATGCTCCAGGCGCTCGTTGGGAGGGAAGGGGTTTGGACGAGAGCTACTCGTCTCTGGAGGAGGAGGAGTCCTCCACCCAACCGCTGTTACCTCTTCCTCCTCCTCCACCACCGCCGCCACCGCCGGGGAAGCCCCAGCGCTCGTACTTTCCTCTTTTGCCTGCTCCGCAGTCGCTGGAGAAGGCGGGCCTGTTGTTACCTCCCCTGTCGTTCCGTCCCCCAAAGCAGTTGAAGGCAGCGCTATTATCCCTGGAGGGACCCGTCTCCTCCTCCTCCCCAGCCAGTGTCGTTGGGAGAAGGAGGCGGCCCGCGGCCACCAAAGCCGCCGTGCCCTCTTCCGTCCCGTCCGGGCGAGTCGTGCCTGGAGGCCTCCCTGTTCCTCAGGTGGGGCGGAATGTAGCACGTGCCCGGCCCCGGTCCCGAGTTCAAGTCCCGGGCAGCGAACTGCTGCTGCTTGTCAACCATGGTCGTAACTTCAAATCAAGCAAATTTCCTGGGTAACTACTAACGGTGTTAGCACCCTGAGGAGAGCGTTAATGAACTTGTGCAACATGTGTCTGACTATTCATAGAACGGGTTGCTGTGTACATGTTCCAATGACGTTGGCACATGGTCATGCATGGTGTTAAAAAATCAAACCTCGGTTCGAAGTGAACCGGTGAACTTTTATTCTATGTGTTCTAGAGTTATGAACTCTGTGATCTATACATCTATACAGTTATGGACTCCGTGATCTATTCATTCTTTATATAATATTCTGAATTCTACATTCTTTATATATTCTGAATGAATATATAAAGAATGGAGGGCCGAATTATCATGTGAAGCTTGACAAATCCTCAAAGTATCCATTCATCAGACCGGGAGGACACTACACACATATTCTGGACGTACAGGACAGATAAAACCTGTTCATTCTGAACTGAAATGGCCATATATGGACATGGGACACACATTTTGCTTTTTGAAAAAGCCTATTCATTCTGGACTGATATTCTGGACGTACGGGACAGAAAAAAACCTGTTCATTCTGGACTGGGGTGACCATATATGGACATGTTGTGACATACATTTTGTTTTTGAAAAAACCTGTTCATTCTGGACTGAAATGACCATATATGGGCATGGGACACACAAAGCCACTCATTGGAAGCGGTTTTCACCGCTTCAAAAATGTTTCAAAAACATTTCAGCATATTCCTTTTTAAGAGCTCACAACGCATCACAATGTGCATGTGAGCTTAATAGCCAATATGATGAAGGCCTATATACGTATATGGAATCTATGATACGGTTGTGGGGGTCCCTGCTTTATCTCTCTCTCAACTAAGGGGTCCTTGGCCTGAAAACATTGAAGACCCCTGGCTTATGATGTGTAATGTTTTTGAGCGGCGCTCCTATGCCCCGCTTTTTATTACAAAAATGATGATGTCACTAATGATGATGACATGAGTCAGCCAGACCAATGAAACACTTTGATTCTGCTGATTTGTGCATGATGTCATAGGCACAGAGGCACCCGATTGGTTCACCCTGATTTAGAACACGTTTTGGCCGGTAGTATGGTGTCAAAATAATAGTATGGTGTCATAAACATGGAGTGTAACTGTCGCCACTACAGGTTGCCAAGATCATAATTATTGTCTCCACCAGCCGAAGGCATGGGGGAGAGTATGTTTTACCCTTCGTCCGTCCGTGTGTCCGTGTGTGGAAATCAGCCTCATGGTGGCGCTATAACAGGCCGATTTGTGGTTTTACCTATAACTCCAACGATCAGTTTCAAACTTTGTCAGTGCACTCCCTAGAGGCCAAGGAAAAACCCTTTCCCTGCATTTTTCACATCAGCCTTTTATAGCGCCACCAGGAGGCCGACATAATGTAAAACAAAGTTTTTCCTATTATTCCTTGAGATTTTATCCAAAAATCACGCAAATCGGTACACAGTATCTCTATAGTCATGTGATCAAGTCCGATCCGTCTGATATTTCATATTCCATCCTGATTGGCTAATATTAGCTTCCAAAGTTTGCAGGATTGCTCCGTTTTTGAACAAAATGCCTCAAATCATCAACGCAGCTTGCGATTACCGTAAACTTTGCCACACATATTCCCACTAGGTCAAGGAACAAATGCTACCTTTTTCACATTGGCCTGTTATAGCGCCACCAGTAGGTAGACTTTAGCAAAACACATTTTTGGAACACAATGCTTCAAATCATGCATGCAGCGTCCAATTGCCATGAAAGATCTAAGGTGAAGAACATATGCCACCCTTTTTAAATTGGCCTATTATACAGTAGCACCACCAGGACGCACAGCCTGGTGGAGACCTGTGCTCGGAAGAGCACTGCTTCTAGTTTCAAATATACTTAAAGTAACTACTGAATTGGTTTTCATAATGCATCTGCGAACTGGATGAAATCCTACCTTGAGGGAAGAGAAAAAGTGGTTGATGTAAATGGAAACTTGTCCTTTTCCCTCCAAGTGAACTGTGGAGTTCCCCAGGGAGGCATCCTAGGGACATTATTGTTTCTTCTATACATTAACGACGTGAAATCAGCATGGAACTACAATTTGTTCTTGTTCAATGACTCAGCACTCTTGATCAAAATGCAGATTGAGGAAGGCCTCAGCTCTGAACTTAAAATCCGCTCTTGGCTCTCTGATAACAAACATTACACCTTGTCAAAATCAACTAATACTTTTTGTGTCCAAAGTTCTCCAATTATCCAAACAAACCTTAGTAATGCCAATGACTTCAAAGTCAAAGTTCACGACAATGTAATGTAAAGAAGAAGTTACCTATTTGGGCTGTATTCTTGGCAACCAACTGACAGGTGAAAAATACCGTCAAAAGTGTCAACAAGAGTGTCTCTAATCTCTTTATTGGCTCTGTCTACCACCAGTATGTATTTCATCCAGCTGTAGCAATCTTTTCAGCAACTGTGCCATGAAATCCTTGGTTTTCTGCCCATGTTCTGTCCTGTCTTTCACCACAGTGATTGTCTAATTTATTACATTTTAATTTCCCTCTAGGTCTACTCTAACTTCACATCACCAGGCTTTCCACATGGTACATAGACCTTTATTGATGGGGGGCACACATATGCGACAGGTTGTGAGCTTGCAGATCTGCTATTTTCACCCGCGAGCAACTGAACATAACTCAGGTTTAATTGAGAGTGACCTTGGTGCTGCTGATGAAACACAACTGCCAAACACGGTTGTTACGGATGGTCTGGTAAATTCACAGCCGAGGAGACGTCAAGGAACCAAAACACAGAGCAGAAAATGAATTGCTGTGTACTAACAACATCAAGGACTACCAGCAGCACCTGGCTTGTTCTCAGCCCACCCCCGCCCTCCACTGTTTGGGAAATCCCAGCAGAACTACAGTAACATGTCATTTGCCAAGCCAGGAATTTAGGATGTACGTTCTTCTCAAGCCACACACCAGATTTTGACAGGTCAACCCAACGAGAAGCGCCACAGAATGGGTGTGACAGTGACAGCATTTTATTTGAGTGATGTACTTATGCTGTAATTATAACGTTAAGTAATCTTTGTTTTAATTATACTATTTCACAGTAGACGCTTTAATCTTTGTTAATGTTTATTTGGGTATGTGATAAACATAATGTCACCCTGGCTATGGCAAGGGCTGCGCAGCCTGGCCTGTGGTTGGAAGAGGAATGCCGCCCAGAAGTTCAAAACTTGTATCCCTATCTGATCGGATCAAAATTTAAAATCCTATATTTTGTTATCCAGGATGAGACAAATAAATTCTGAATATTCAAATTCAGGATAGAATGAACATGATCCAGATTCAGACTTTTCAAGATTACCAAATCTGGAATACCAGTGCTTAATCCTATCTCCACTAGTGGATATGAAAAACAACACAAGGGAGACAGACAGTGTAGCAATTAAGAGCCTTTCCATAACCACGTAAATCATATACTTTTTGGGAAAAGAGATGAGAGAAAGTGAGAGGTCAAGGGAAATTACGATATGAAGTGAGTTTTCAACCGAGCGTCCTGTGCTTTATAGTTTTAGGATTTTAATTTTGTTGTTGACATTTGACACGTACAGCAGTAAAACATGTGGTCCATTAAACATTCAACACTCTGGTAATTAAGCATAAATGCTCTTCCCAGATTAAATAAAAGTCTATAAAAAAGAGACACTCAAAGAACTGGACAAACAACAGGGTCACATGGTGAAGGAAAATACTTTAATAGTAATATTGGAGCTTCTGTGACCGTGGTGTGTTCTCAAACTTTGAAATTAGAAGGACTCCCCTTAACTTTGACAGTGTACAAATGGAACCAAATGGACCCGTTAGGGTCCATTTGGTTCCATTTGTACACCGTCAAAGTTAGACCCGTCAAAGTTAGACCCGTTAGGGTCCATTTGGTTCCATTTGTACACCGTCAAAGTTACAGACTTGTAATTTAGACCCCCATAAAGGAAAACCGATCCACTGTGAGAGTTTTTCCTGACATAAATATGAATCTACAGACAACAGCTGTCAGACGCTGATACTGTTGTGTACACGTTGCACCTCTGAGTCTGCAAATGCTGACATGCAAAGTATAAGCACACACGGGAAAGTTGTTTAATGTGGATCCACGGCATGAGTGGCGGCTCTTCGTACTCCAATATTGCACAATTTACATGTATAAGTGGCGTTGGACCGAGAATGACTGTCAGAAACCTGACGGGTGACAGACAACCGCACATCAAAAAGCTTATCAGTCACACACGCACGCACACACATGCACGCACACACACAATATTGACGTGCGAAAGGCCGGCATTAACTCCAGCTTTGTTTTCCACACAGAACTGCTGTCTTTAAAAAAAGGCCAAGTCGGGTGGAAAGGCTGCTCCGTTTTGAACAATAAACAAAGAGAATAAGAGAGAGAGAGAGTGGGTGAAGGCAGAAAGCAAGGGATGAAGGGAAGTATGTGGGAGTGATGGGTGGAAGAACTTCAGAGACAAGGAGGACAGAGGGAAGGAAACATTCCTCTGGGATGTTATGGAGACCATAAGGTATGATATCAGCTGTCTTAGCAGAGTCCCAGATGAAACTTAAACATCATGGCAAAAAACGTGCGTCTGCGGTCATTCAGCGTGACAGGGCCAAGGATGAGCAGCTGATGCACAGCATCGTAGGCTGATAGAGTTCTGGCAGTGACAACTGTTTGGCCATGTTAATGCATCGTGACTGTTGCTATAACCATAGTCAATGCATCAGTGTTATATAACAGCTACCAACAGGTTAAAAATAAAGGGAAGGTCATTGTTTGTCTTAACAGAAACTGCTAGTTGCTAAAGTTGCTTTACTAGAAATCTAACTCTACACATTTCATGTGTTAAAACATGGGGAATTCAATGCTAGTCTATATGCAGACAGTTTCACGACAGATGACTGGAGATTGTCAGTTCCTTTGGTGAATTGTCAATCATGTTGTCCTCTTCTGCCAAGCCAGGAACTGGTCCAACCTCCCCGTTAATTTTGATTTCTCAAGGCAAAACATTGCCTGGTATACGTCAACTGACATACCGGTAGGTCGCATAATGTGATAGTAGACTTAATTCAACTCATATAGTCAAAGACAAAGTTGATCTTTTCACCATGGCACAGGGTGAAATGTTATGAACATTTGAGATGGCAAAAAAGGTAGAGTCTGCAGGCACCTTTAGTGTTCATTACAGATGATTGATAGTCATTGCGAAAACACAGGTTTGCTCATGCCGTGCAGTTCCCTATTTCTCTGCATATTAACACGGGTAAAAGACCTACAGTATGTCTTGGGAGACACCCACATACCCAGGACTGCAGGGATCAACGAAGGTACATGTCATTAAATGGACTTGTGACGTGTCAGTACATGGAGTCTTTATTATGATTATGACATCAGAATAGACAGACAGCACAGGAAACATCAGGGTAAAGCTACTATAGTTTACTAGCATCACAAGCAGTTTGTCTTTTTTTTTCTGTCGATATTGCAAACTTTTTCCTTTTAGTCTGCAAATGGAGAAAGCAACAGCTTTCATAAATATAAAGTGCATTGTGAAGTGCACATTCTGATGTGGTTCAAATGCAACACTATACTATACTAATGTTGTATGCATTTTATACTTACAGTACAGTACCCTCGCACTTCATTCAAATTGGTGTGAGAAATATTATGTACAACAGTTACTATACTCTTGAATCATACTAGTAATGCCCCTGGGGACACCACCTTATTTTGTAGTAACAGGAACTCGGTTTGGCCCCACCCCTTTCTTAGTCCACTTCCTCCCGGCTGCTTCTGTTTTAGGGCAGTGGTGCTGACAGATTGTGCTGAGAGATAAGCCGTATATAACTTGAAATGTAGTGTGCATGTGTTTATGTTTGAGTTGGCACCTTTTGCTGAGATGCCAAATGAGTTGTTATGAATTATATTCACCATATAAAATAAAAAACATTCCAGTTCAGAAACCTCGTATCCTAGTTTCAAATTTGTATGTTTTTTTTTCTCGCAAAGTAAAGCCCTGCTTCATCATACAAGGCCGTCGCACAAAACTAGTGAAAACAGCAGATCTACAAGCACACAACGCCTCGCACCGCGGGGCGTTGTGTGCATGTAGATCGGCTGTTTTCACTAGTTTAGTTCATTTTTTAAATGATAAATACAAAAAGAACGGTTTTGGACCTACAAAGTTTCCACCCGACAACGACGATATGCAAATTCAGGACCTTGGGTCTGATAGACTTATCTGTCCCCACCAAGGGGTCAATATTTTCTTGCAGGCCTACCCGATCTGTCTGTCTGTCTGTCTGTCTGTCTGTCTGTCTGTCTGTCTGTGGCCCCGGTGGGCACCTGGCCCAGGCACGACCGAAGCCAGGCCGAGGCCCAAACCTGCATCCCTGGCCTGGCAGGCCCCTTGCAGGCTCCAGCGAGCCCCCATCAGTCCAATGGAAAGCAGATGGCCCGGCCCTCTGAAAGCTCCACAGCACACACAGAGCCGACTGGTGCTGCCGCAGTCCAAGAGAGGAAACTTCTCATTCGCCGTCATCCATCATTGGGGAGGTGGAGGGGAGGTGGAGGAAAGACAGAGTAATGCCTGACACCGGCCGCCTGGCCTTTTTCAAACGCTCTCGTCTGGCACATTCATGGCCCCCGCTCACTGACACCATCAGAGGTGGGGGGTGGGGGGGTCGTGGGTTTCAAGCGTGCACGTGCAGGCGCACATGTGAGAACACGAGCACATACGCTATACTAAAGCCAGGGTAGGCTGTACGTACGTGCATGAGCATTGAACGAGTACCCATGCATGCACACGTATATTCACACGTTCACAGACACACACACAGACAGGCACACAGGCACGTTGACACGCACCAACGCGTGCGCGTGCATACACGCACGCACGCGCGTGCGCGCACGCACGCACGCGCGTGCGCGCACGCACACACACACACACACACACACACACACACACACACACACACACACACACACACACACACACACACACACACACACACACACACACACACGAACGCGCATGCACCCGCCAACATATGTTCCAGTGAAAATATTCAGGCTCACGCGCCTGCCTCTTGCCTGTCATTAGTGGTATTATTCTTTTCAGCACTGGGTCAGTACTGAAAGCTCTTTTCAAAGCCCCCCCACCACCACCACCCGCACACCCACACCCACACCCACCCCCCAGCCCCCAGCCCCCCACACTAGTACACCCGCCCACCTCTGCAGGGAAAGAGAAGAGTGGCGCTGTTTCCCCACCTCTCTTGTCTGTCCTCGCCTCTCCATCTCTCTCTCCATCTCTCTCTCTCTCTCTCTCTCTCTCTCTCTCTCTCTCTCTCTCTCTCTCTCTCTGTGTCCGTGCACGCGCATGTCAAACTCTCTCACTTTGTCTCGGCGTCTTTAAGTGTTTCCGTGTCTCAAGACATTGAGATAAGTAGAAACAGATAGAGGGACAAAATACAGAAAAACAAAGAGACAGAGAGATGTAGAGAAACGGGGGGAGGGGGGGGGCAGAGATAGGGAGAGAGAGAGAAGCGGAGGAAGACGTACTGATAGAGAGACCTGCAGAAGTGGAGAGAAACACAGATAGAGAGAGAGAGAGAGAGAGAGAGAGAGAGAGAGAGAGAGAGAGGTGGTGAGTAATGTAGCTGACAGCTGGGCATCATTAATCACTGTCACACTTGAAAGGAGTAGAAAGAAGGGAGGGGGTGATGTTTGACGTGGAACAACACACACACACGCTGCTACACACACACACACGCGCACGCGCGCATGCACGCGCACACATGCACACACACACATTCTCCTCATGCGCTCTCTCACATTCACACGCACTTGCAAACACAAACATTATTTCTCGTTCTCAAGAACACATGCGTGCGCGCAAACAGTTTCACTCACTTACTCACTTACACATGACATGCATACGTGCACACACACAAACACACACAGTCACATGCACGCACACACACATGCAAGCACGCACTTACGCGTTCACAGACACACGCGCACCCACACACACTCCTCTCACTTGTACACGCAACAATGGTTGCAACACGCACGCACGCATGCACGCACGCACGCACGCACGCACAGTGCAGGTTTGGCATCCCCTCATGTGTGAGAGTTGCTGACACTAATAAGAAATGTGAGGCTTTTGGCTCGACACGGTGTGCCCCTGGGCAGCAGCACACACATCCAGGCCCACGTCATAGCCACCACCGTGCCCTGTGGACACACACACAGAAAGACACACAGATAGATCAGTGGTTCTCAACCTTTTCAGGCCGACAGATAGAAAGATAGACAGGGCGGAACACAGCGATGGAGCACGTCCAACTCACTGGCCATCACCTACCTTATAAAGTCAGAGCTAACATGAACAAACATACAGATACATACACCAGATAGACACTTTCTATCTACCCTATCATGCATTCCCTATACATACGTGCATGCGGCCAGCGCCGCGCGCGCGCGCGCGCACACACACACACACACACACACACACACACACACACACACACACACACACACACACACACACACACACACACACACACACACACACACACACACACACACACACACACACACACACACACACAAACACACACACACACACTCTCTCTCTCTCTCTCTCTCTCTCTCTCTCTCTCTTGTCAGCTCCATTTCACTCCTCCTACCTGATCCTCAGTCCTCTTGTCATCTCTCGCCCACTCTCTCTCCTCTCCTCCGTCTTCCAGCATGGCAGCTGGTCTGTCCGACTGTCAGGCGGCGTGACGAGACCGCTCTGCTATGTCCAAATGCCAAATGTCATGTCCTCCCACCTCCCAAAAGCCCTTGTCTACACCTCTGTCTCTCAATTTCCTCCCCCTGTGTGTGTGTGTGTGTGTGTGTGTGTGTGTGTGTGCGTGTGTGCGTGCGTGCGTGCGTGCGTGCGTGCGTGCGTGCGTGCGTGCGTGCGTGCGTGTGTGCGTGTGTGTGTGTGTGTGTGTGCCTGTGTGTGTCTCTCTCTCTCTCTCTCTCTCTCTCTGTGGAACCCAGCTCCACTCCAACACAATACCACTGAGGAGTCCTAAAATCTGTATTGCCAGGCAGAGATGGAGACGGACGGTCCCCTGCATGCTGAGTGTGTAGGAGGATGGGGCTTCCCACGTAAAAATGTTTGGAAAATGTTTGTTGGCCCTCTCAACCTATGGATTAATTCCTCCACCTAACCTGGGGTGTATTATATGAATAAAGGTAATTTCGTCCAATCTGTATGGTAGAGTATAGCGTCACTGTCGGGCAGAAACCTCGTATCTCCAAGTTTCAAATTTGTACATTTTTTCCCAAGGCAAAGCCCTGCTTCATCATACAACGGGACAGTATCTCTGTAGCCATTAAACGAAACGGGTTTCTTACATTGATGCTCCTACATCATGCAAGCACCAGTTAAAGTTACTTTCCATCCCTCATATACTGTGTGCACCCCATAACCCACACACTGCACATCATTTTGGAGCTCATATCTTTGAACGGGTAAGGGCTAGTTACATTAATACAAGAATACAACTTATACAACTGGGGTGCCTACTCTTCTATTGAGACATTTAGATCATGTCAAAGGTCATGTCTCACCTAGACACAGGATCTGACACAGATTCTGACCTGATGGTCAAGATTATATTTATCCCCTGAGCAAGCACACATGGCTCTATTAGCTCAATGGGAAAATACAATGTCAGCAAACTGGAGTAAAACTCTGGGGTAGAAGAGGAAAGTTACATAGTGCAGCCTTAAAGGAGTAGTTCACCCCCAAAATTGTTGCATAATTTGATTATAATAAATGTACCCCCATTGATTCCGGATGGGGACCCAAATGCATTTGGGTCTCCATCTGGAATCAATGGGGGTACATTTACTATGAATGACATTTTTGTCTTTGGGGGTGAACTACTCCTTTAACCATTTAAGCCAACGAAAAGTTTGAAAGTAAGAAAACCAGTGTTGTACATCGGCTACTTACGCTACTTTTGAAAGAAATCTCCCAAATAAGAACCTCATTTATTGGACTTCCTCTTCCTAAACATACAGAATACGCCTGTCGTTAAGTTGGAGAAGAAAACAATCATTTCACAACAACGACCCCATGAAAAACCTGGAGCTTAAAATGTTAGCATGCAACATTCTGTATAATGTATAGACAGGATTTGGGACAGAGCTGTGATGGACTGCAGTGTCGATCTGTGAGAAGAACAGGGGGGGGAAAGGAGAAATAACATCAGAAAGAGAGAGCGAGAGAAGAAACAGAGAGGGGGGCAGTGTAAAGAAATAACATGAACAGAGCAAGAGAGAGAGAGTGTGTGCGTGCGTGCGTGCGTGCGTGTGAGAGGGAACGGAGGAGTCACACTCTCCTACTGGGTGGCAGTGTACTGTATGTTCAATGCCAGACAGACCCAGAGAAGCCATCATCCATCTTCATTATGGTCAGACCTACAAATCAGCTACATTTCCTTGTTGCCTCCTCAGCTGCCCACGCGCTCATAAAGCCTCGCTGCTCCATGCTGCTCTTGGCAACGCGGGCCGAGGAGAGATTAGTAAAGAGAGAGAGAGAGAGAGAGAGAGAGAGGGAGAAAGAGAAATAAGAGGCTGAAAGAGGGAGAAATGGGAGGGGGGGGGGGGCAGGGACGTCCAGAGAATGTTAGAGACAGACAGGGGCTGAAATTTCGAAAAGGGCCTTTTGGTGAAAATATCGAAAATAGCCGACCTCCAAGCTCACAACGCGTCACAGCGCGACGCGTTGTGAGCTTGGAGGTCAGCTATTTTCGGTGCCTGACACCACACTGAACATAATCAAGTCAATACTGGAGATGTGGCGGCATGAATTTCTACACAGAGAGGGCAATTCTTTCAACATAAGATGCTACATTCAAGTTCAGGAGAGTTTGGACAATTCTCTTGAATGCTGCCTTCAAGTATGGCATGGAAAGAGGGCATTTCTTTCACCATAGTAAAAACTGCATTCATGGTCTGGAGAGGGCACATTTTTACAGACGGATAAAAGGGCAGGGGCTCAAGCCCCCTTTTGATGTCTATGTGTGCATGTGCCTGAGGGGGAGAGAGACAGAGGGAGACAGAGGGAGACAGAGAGAGAGAGAGAGAGAGAGAGAGAGAGAGAGAGAGAGAGGGAGAGGGAGAGAGAGAGGGGAGATGGTCAGTGAGGTGTATTGTGGGTGGTCTGACTGAGGGTTACTGAAGCATCCAATATGAATCATGAACACACACACGCACACATTTCACCACATCACCCCCCCCCCCTCCATTCCCCACACATACTTACCACATACACCGCCCCCCCTACACTATTCAACTATTCAATTACGTCGGGGTTGACCACAATACTGCTATTCTTACCAGAATTATAGATATTTCCAGCCTTCATTTACAGCTGTACAAATGCTAGTGAAGGATAACATATGTCTTGTGGGAAGTGTGCATTCTCCCCCACCTCCCCGCACCCTCCCTTTGTGGTCCTGGTGTCAGTAGAAGATGTGTACAAGAAGTGCAGGCCTTCCTGTATGTTGTAGATTATAATAACTAAGGAGTCGTCAAGCATGAATTTGCTTAAGTAAGGACCTGGTTATACTTTATGTTATGGAGTCATGGAACTGGTTATTGTAAATGTGATACTTGACGTTGACCAGCTCAGCGAGTAAATTGAGAAATGAACACTGAAGTTCTAGGCAGTATCAAACCACATTCATACTTTTTCAAACAGATGCCAAAATGACAGGGGGATATTAGCCATATTTGGGCTCAGGTTCCTGGATAAGGACATTATGTAAATAACACAGATGTATAAATTGGTTCTGTTATACCTTTGATTGTTTTCTTTTCTTTCTTTTTTGTCTTTCTTTTTATTGTACAGTAGATGTTGTAGTTGTTTTTAATCAATGTGTGGTTACAAGTACTGGAACCTCGAAGCGCAAAGGTTCACATATAACACGTCTGCTATTAAACTCCACACACTGTCAAGAACAGAAAACATGAACTAGGCCAAACAAGGACCCACATTTTGTTGTAACTTATGTTGCAAAACTGGAAAACGAATCACAGAAGAATTCATCCATCCATCCATGGATGCATCCATCCATCCATCCATCTCATCTCCACCTCGAGCCACCGCAGATACAACCGGCCGGAAATAAGCAGCGGTCGAGTTGGATGCAGTTTTATTTCATGACAAAAATAATGTATTTTACAGAGTGGGTGGGGTGCTGAGAGGTTTCCCGCCACGGAGAATAGACTTTCAACAATGCAAAACTACCTTTTTTGGTTATGTGAGTAGTGAAGTAGTTTTGTTTATTTTGACTGAAGTTGAGCCCTCGTAGGGGTAGAGAAATCCTGGTATAGTCTTTGAGTCACCCACCTGTCAGAGCGTCAGTGAGAACTCGCTGACGCTCTGGACCAGAGCTACCTCGTGGCCCTCCCCACAGGTGGACGTGCCTGGAAAACCTTTCTGGGGAGGTGACCAGGAAGCATCCTTACTACTGTACAGGGGTGTCGCACCAAATTCTGGGCCCTGGGTACAAGGATTCACTGCATTATTTTGTGCTTTAACTATTGAAAAATAGCAGATATACAAGCTCAAAGTGCCGCGCTGCGAGCTTGTAGATCTGCTATTTTTGAAAAATCGTTTTTATTTATTTATTTTAAACCTATGTTTCTATGTCAGTGGTTCTCAAACTTTTTCATGTGAAGGACCCCAAAAATGATATGTATTTGGCCACGGACCCCCATCTCAAAATATTTAGTTCCAGGGACCGCCCTGAAGCAAAATTTGAGTTAAAGATGTTCGCTTAAAACATACATATATTCAAAGATTTGCACAAATCTTCACGAATGTGCCGTGCTGTGAGCTTGTAAATCTGCTATTTTTCAATAGCTAAAATATAACATAATTAAGGCCCCTCCACCTTGGGCCCTAGTAACTCAGTCCCACTTTCCCCCCACTTGTGACGCCCCTGCTACTGTACACTGCTGCCCAAACTGCCCCAACTACCTCCAATGGCTCCTTTCTATGCAAAGGAGCAGCATCTCTACTCCAAGTCCCCCATGGATGACTGAGCTTCTCACCTTACCCTTAGAGGAGATACCAGCCACCCTCCTGAGGAAACCCATTTTGGCTGATTGTATCCGCGGTTTTCTTTCTTTTGGTGATGACCCACATTTCATGACCAGCTCTCTTTTGTCGCTGCAGTGAAGCGCTTCACGCAGCTTTCAGTATAGTGAGCAACCCTACTAAGGCATGTTTCAGTGCATCTCTCCATTCCGACATGTCTCCATTCCGACACTAACCATATCTCTTACCCTAACCCTAACCTTAACCTCTATGGAAGTGTTGCCACTCCGACAATAAGAAGTCACTGTCGGAGTGGCGACATGTCGGAATGGAGAGCGAAGAGCAGCATGTTTTCATTGCAGTTCCGGAATTTTTCAAAGATATGTGTTTTAGTTCATCCCAACACGAGCAGATGTTTCTTATGGTGCCAGGGTCACTTGTATGTACTTCCACTTCCTCTGATCCATATCGATTTGGCCTTTTTGACATTTCGAATGTGAACCCTTAGAAAGCGGCACACGACGTCCCAGCGTTGTGACGTCCGGCAGATCAACGCAATCAAACCCAACTCACGTCGGCCTGCACAAAACAACACATACTATCACAGAGACACTGCGTTGCACCAACACACCCATGTTGCCCTTACGGCTGTTGGTGTTGGTGTGAGCAATTACCCTGCCTTATCTGGGACTGAGAATAATGAGGTTACACACGGAGCAAATTTTATCATGTCTCCGTAATGAGATTTGGGCTCTCGTCTCATGTCCTGGGGTCGAGGACAGAGAAAGACGCGCGCGCACGCACACACACACACACACACACACACACACACACACACACACACACACACACACACATACACACACATACACGCACACACGCGTCTTCTTATCTGCTCCACCTCGCACCTCCGCCTGACATTCAGGGAAATTGCATTCTGGCACTTGTAGGACAGAACGTGTGCCTGACGGAAGCCTTAACCCCTCTCTCCATCTCTCTCCCCCCCCCCCCCCCCCGTTTCTTTCCTTCCACACCCTCTCCTCATGTTCTCTAACCCCCCCTCCTCCCCCCACGCGTTCTGACAGCCTCCTTGATTTATGACTCCAATTCCCTGTTGCAGACGCACAGACGCGGGTCGCACTCTCAACGATATGTACGTATTTTAGTTTCTCCCTCACTTGCCAGGGATTTACTTTACGTTGTTATGCTCCCTCACCCTCTCTCTCTCTCTCTCTCTCTCTTTCCTCTTACTTTCTCTCCCTATTTCTTTCTCTCTGTCTGTTCCTCTCTCTTTTTGTCTCTTTTCTCTTTCCGTGGCTCTCTCTCTCTCTCATTCTCCATCTTTCTCACACAAGCGTGCACACGTGCACGTACACGCAACCCACACACATGTTCACACACAAACACACACTCCTATGGGGTAGTGTGTGTTGATTGATTATACTAGCAGGACTGTCTGGTGTATTTTTGATTCCTTTGAAATGTAATCTCTGTGAACAGCACAAGAACTGTCTTGCCAAACGACACACACACACACGCACGCACGCACGCACGCACGCACGCACGCACGCACGCACACAAGGAGTGGGTATAAGCCGAGGAGAGTCAATTCAAGCAAGCAGGCTGTTTTTTTTTGCCAGCATAAGCATCCCTAAGACAAACTGGAGAATGTAGATGATGCTTGCAAACAGCTTATTCTTCATTTGAAGCTATAAAATCCATCTGTTTTATTGTCGTTGTCATCTCTCAGAGAGGTAATTGCAATGTCCAAACTACAATAAAGAAGGCAGCAAATCTAATGTCCAACACCATCTTCAGATAACTTCAATGAAACCTCCAAGAGGCTCCAACCACTGCTAGTTATCGTGTATCAACATACCATACCAAACACACTGTTTTGTTTTATTGTATTTTATTTTTCCTTTTTCTTAATACAATTTAACCAGGATATTATTAAATGTAGACTGCTACACTGACCTCATCAAACCCTGGATATCCATACATGGAGACGAATGGATCATCCCCTAGATCTCCATATATGGAGCTGGTCAATACCTCTAAATCTGACCTCACGGACTCCATATATGGATATAGCTGACCTGTTCTGACATCACAGTGATGACTCGGCCAGCTCAGCGGAAGGGTGTACTGTACATGGGGCGGCATAGCTCAGGGGTAGAGAAACCGTTATTAGAGCACGAAGGGTTCCCGAAGGGTTCCCAGTTCGAATTCGGGCTCCCCCTGAGTTAATGTCGAAGAGTCCTTGGGCAAGACTCTGAACCCCGCATTGCTCCCGGTGAGCAGGTTGGTGCCTTAATGGTTTCCTCCGCCACCGGTGTATGAATGTGTGCGTGAATGGGTGAATGTAATGCACAATCTCTGTAAAGCGATTTGGATAAAAGCGCTATATAAATGCATGCCAAAGCATCCATGTGCACGCACCCATGTGCGCGACCTCGCCGCTTCTCGTCCTTAGAGTGTCTTACTTGTATTATATTATCTGATCAGTATTATCAGTAATACAAAGATGTATAAATTAATAAATGTTCTATGCATGTGAAACTCTAGGACCTGTCAATAATATGACTTAAATGGGATCTTTGCTGATATTGTACATCATTCTGTTATGAGGACATGAAAATCAGACAAAACAATTCCCAATGTGGTCTGTGTGCTGTCACCTGGCACTGGACTATTGTCGCAAACCAAGAGTGCATGGCCTCCTCACATTAGAAGGATAGGATTTACAGTAAGTTGTTAAAATAACAATTTAAAACAGCCTAGTTTAAACATTGCTGCATGCTCACCCCTTGAGTCACATGAACCCTGCAGCCCATCCTGGCCTTCATTACCCTTCACCGTCTCCCTCCCAACATTCATACCTCCTGATTTCTCAATGAGAAAGAAGAAGATAATCAAACAAAGAAAACAAAGTCAGCGATGAGAGGAGGAGGAAGGAAGGGAGGAAGGAGACAGAGTAGGAGGCACCTCGTTCCTTTTCTTTCTCCACTGTCTGTTTTCTATTGATTGACTTGCAGAATCAAACAGCAGTGGTCTTGGATCACTGTCTCCCTCTCAATTGCTCTGGGATTTTGACTGGCCTCCATGATAAATTACATGACTGTGTGTGCGCGTGTGTGCGTGTGTCTGTGTGTGTGTGTGCGTGTGTGTGTGTGTGTGTGTGTGTGCGCGCGCGCGCGTGCGTGTATGTGTGTGAGAGAGAGAGCAAGGTGTATCAATGGTGGATACTTGTTCAGACCCTCAGGCAATTAATCATAGTGAGACACTTATCCATAATTGACACACTCTCTTTGCTCTTTCTCCCTCTCTCTCTCTCTGTCTCTCCTGGTCTCTTTCCCTCACTGTAGGGGAACTGAGACCACAGAGGACCATGGATCAGACACAAAAGAAACCATTACACAACACCCAGTCAATACTCAACCCTGAGAAACCTCTCTCCCCTCACCCCAAGGGAGAGCTAGGCCCCCCCACCACCCCACCCTCGCCCAATTAGCCACAGCCAGAGCCATGAATCAGGAGAGTTTGGCAAGGTTGTTTAATCACCATCAAAATCACTTTATTTTCACAAGCTGCAATGAATGGACGTAGGAACAAATAGCATGTTTAACTTAATTGCTGCCGCTAATTAATAATTTTGAAGAAAATTGGTTATCCAGAGGTTTGTGAAGAGTAACTCAATTACAGGCTATTTAGCCACGATGCAGTCCGACGGCGGGATTTGCTTAGTCATTAAGCTGCCAGAATTTGTTTTTTGCTAAGTTGTCTTTTCTTTGTTTTTATATGGTTTGCAGCAGTGGTCACCAAGAATTGATTGGATTGAGAAGCATGGAAGAGGCTAATTATTAGTCAACGTTCCATCACACAATAAATCTCAATTAAATCCCCACATCACTGTAATTAATCATGACTAATCTCATAGTTAATTGGATGTTAGAATTACATGGAAAAACAACAACTAAAATGTGGACTGCATATGTCTTCAGTACTGTTTTATTTGGTTCTCAGGCGCTACAGTACGTGTTGTTATGATGACCATGCTTGACTTACCGTGGTCATTTGTTCTCATGTTTTTGTTACTTAGGCTTTTTTTTCTTGACCAGAAGTGAAACATTTTGATAGCAGGTTATTTAGACAGATGCTAGGTTCAGTGTTTACCTGGTCCTAATAGTTTCAATGCACAGATTTATTTTTGATAGTAATGGTAACAAGACTAGACTGATGCTAACTGAGGCACTACACTGTCTCTCTGCATTGTGTGATGATAGATCAGCATGTAAAGTCGTTGCTGCACTCATTGTAATTCATTCTGTTAAAACGAATGTCCACATATATTGTTGGTTTATGTTCATATGGGTATTGAATGGCCTACTGCGAAAAACCGAAGCTAATGGTCATGTTGTACTCATTATAGCAGTACTGTAACTTGCTGGACAAGAATGTCAACTATATATAAAAGGCATAATAACATGCAAATGTCTTCTGTGATACTGGAGCCTGTGGTCTTTCTTGCTGCCTCATGTGTCCAATATATCGTCGTTGTCGGGTGAAAACCTTGTATGTCCAATACCGTTCGTTTTGCATTTATCATTAAAAAAAATATTTAAACAACGGCTCGCTGTGCGAGGCGCTGTGTGCTTGTCGGCTGTTTTCACTACTTTTGTGCGACGGCATGTATGATGAAGCAGGGCTCTACTTTCTGAAAAAAATTACACATTTGAAACTTGGAGATACGAGGTTTCTGCCCGACAGTGACGATATGCTTGCTTACTCTGACCGCTTTTTCCCGTCTACGACAAATCCCTTCACCAAAAATAGCTTGTTTTTGACAAACGTTCCCCCCAGTGCAGGCACGCTGGGGTCCAAGAAGTGGTTAAAGAAAGGGGATGCAACTGAATCAATGAGACATGAGAGTGTCAGCTCGATGGCCAGATTGTAAATGTAAGTTGATATAGTGCTGTGCAGTGACAGCCAGAGCCTTGTCGTCTCCTGAGGCAGATGGACGGGGACGGCGATAACTCAGAAGAAAGCCACACTGGCTGTCACACAGAGGGTGATCT
The DNA here is from genome assembly GCF_963921795.1 of Nannobrachium achirus. Lineage (NCBI taxonomy): Eukaryota > Metazoa > Chordata > Actinopteri > Myctophiformes > Myctophidae > Nannobrachium > Nannobrachium achirus. The sequence goes on along the minus strand of NC_137832.1, from coordinate 29,227,306 downwards.
CGTCTCCCACAAATATGTGGACTGTGCATAATCACACACCCCCACATTCAGCTGGTGTACCGCAGCTAGCCCCAAACACCGCGTTTCCCAGGGTCCTCTTTGCCGGCGGAGAGGCTTCACGTCACGGGGCTGCGGACGTTACGGGGGCCGTTGTGTGCGTGTGTGTGTGTGTGTGTGTGTGTGTGTGTGTGTGTGTGTGTGTGTGTGTGTGTGTGTGTGTGTGTGTGTGTGTACAGTAATAGTGTGTAGAATGTGGAGTGGAGCACCCCTATGCGTCACTTCTACCCATAGGGGGCACAACAAACACAAAAACTTGCACCGCCTGTTTTACCATACCTATTTCCTCATGTCTTGACAGCTGCCCTGGGTAGCCAACTCAGCCTGGCGGAGATCCTTTCTAATGGGTCTGCAGTATGTTTACTGTATGTGTGTGAGACCACAATCTGTGCATGTTCTCATGTATGCGTTTGTGCAATGTATCCATACATTAAAGCAAAAAAAATGAATTCATGCGTTAAATCTCCCCCCAATTGGAGGGGAAAAGGTAATGGTTGGAATAAGAAGCTGCCTATTCACTCCTCATGTATTGAAGGAAGAAGCATGAGCTCAGTTCAGGGCTCTCCCAAAAGGTTCGCACCCAGGATTACAGTTTAGGCAATTGGCACTGGGTGAAAAATGGGTTACAAAATCATGGGATAAAAATGTAGAAAGAAAAAAATAAGCAGCTAGCCCACTTTAGTACGGTTTCTTTCTGGAGCAGTGCAAACCGTTTCCCACATTTGACTTAGTGTGTAGTCATGTCCCTTTGTATTCATGTCCAGCAAAGGTCATCTGGCTCGGGAGTTGAACTCACGACACAGTGTCAGCCTACATGCCTGGACCGCTACGCCAGCAGTGCATCAGCCTACATGCCTGGACCGCTACGCCAGCAGTCCAGGCCTTAGCACGGTTTCTCAACCAATTAACACAATATGTAAAATAATAATGTTTTACGGTCATATTGTTGTTCCTACATTTCTACATACTGCCGACCATGTGAAGGCTTTAACCTTTGCTTTCATGAAATATCCCAGACCATTAGGGTTTTAATAGAAGACACTTCCGAACACACAGTCATTTCTAGTTTGACCACTTTAAATTTCTAATTTTAAAATATTAACTCTTATACTGCTTTGGACGTTCCCGTTCGCCCCAATTCTCGAGGTCGCGCCGCGCCAATACGGACGTTCGTTCGTTTACCTTGTTGATGTCCTTAAGCTGATGAGGGGTCGCGCCGCCGTGTACTGTAATCACATCGTCCGCAGTGATGGTCTTAAAAATCCATTATGCGTTAACATCAACGGAGACCAATTCTCTTCCGTGTTGATTTTCTCTGGCCCTGAGGCTCTGTGGCCAGAGACTGCTCTCAATTTATGGCAAGCGATACCGGCCAAATTCACATTAATTCTTGCATGACGCTGCCCTCTGCTGCCTGGTCTGCGAAAGTGCAGACCAGGCACTTCAAAAAAAAAAAAAAAAAAATTGTCTATCTATCAGCCCCAATAAATAAATAAATAATCTGGCAGTAGTAGAGTTAACAGAAAATAGCCTATATGTACAAGCTATTTTCGCTATACGCATTATGATAAGACATGGCTTCTAGGGAAAATCCAAATGACTGAAATCAGCCGTGGCGACGGAGAACTTAAATCCATGTGTATTCATGCACACAGACGTTTACCGTTGCGTGTAACCGACATGGGGAAATATGAGAGGTCAGAGCGCTGAGAATCCCTCTGTCACACAGTTAATCAAGCCGGCTTTATCGACAACATCTGGATGCCCGAACAACAATGGGGACTTTCTCGTTCAGATGAGATCGGGGAGATAAATCATTGCAACATTTTTCTGACAGGAAACAGAACGACAACACAAGGACAAGTTATGAAATCGACGCTCATACGGGAAATGATGTAGTGCCTCTGACATTCACGCATATGTTTGTGCTGTCGCAGCAACACACGTTATTTAATCTGCGCACAAACAATTTCATACTGTTCACACTCGTCACATAATTCTTGACTGTTTTATCACGTACGTCTTGATCTTTTTTTTACACAACAACTTGTAAACACTATAACTCTTCCCTGAACGACATGGCTTCTTTGTCTCTGGCTATAAGAGGGTCAGTTCTTACAGCATAAAACGGAGGTCTTCAACAGGGGGTCAGGGACCCCTAGGGGGTCCTCAGAGTTACTACAGAGAGGTCACCAAATCTTTGTGTGATAGGATCGTGATTTTTACATTAATCACTGGAACCCTAGCATCTCTATTCTAGTGGAACATTAGCCAAAGAAATAGCAGATCTACAAGTGCGAGGCGTTGTGTGCTTGTAGATCGGCTATTTTCTTTGGCACAGAGGATTGGTGTAGAGGGAAAAGAAGAGCAAGCAGACTAGTAGGTATTGACAGTTCAAGTGGCTAAATGTATGAAAATACACATTAATCCAACCTACACAGATGACACTGTGCTGTCAAATAAGTCTAAGCTCTATAAGAAATCGATGAGCATCTGCAACAAAATTTTATAGGATATGTAGTGGGGGTTCCTGCTTCATCTCTCTCTCAGCTATGGGGTCCTTGGCCTGAAAACGTTGAAGACCCCTGGCATAAAGTCTTATTTGTCACACGGGTGTGTGAGTGGGCACCTGTCTGTGCGTGTGTGCATGGATGCGTGCATGCGTGTGTGCTGGAGGAAGAGGCTAGCGTTCCAATACCTTATGTACAGCCATTCATCATCTGGCTCTCCTCTCCTCTCATCTGTCCTCTCCCCACCAGCGGCGTCACAAGGGGGGTAAAAGTGGGACTGAGTTACTAGGGCCCAAGGTGGAGGGCCCTCCATTATTTTATACTTTGGCTATTGCAAAATAGCAGATATACAAGCTCACAGCGCGGCACCGAGTGCCGCGCTGCGACCTTGTAGATCTGCTATTTTTGAAAAATCGTGAAAATGTGTGCAAATCTTGGAATATATATGTCTTTTTTAAGCGAACATTAAACTAAAACTTTGCTTCTTGGGGGTCCTTGTAACGAAATATTTTTAGATGGGGGTCCGTAGCCAAATACATATCATTTTGGGGGTCCACTGACATAGGAACATAGGTTTTAAAAAAATATGGAAATATTCAAAGACTTTCAAGATTTTTCAAAAATAGCAGATCTACAAGCTTGTACGAGCTTATCTGCTATTTTCAATAGTTAAAGCACAAAGTCTAAATGGGTTAAACTATGAAGAACATTCGTGGGGGGCCCGCAGTGAATCCTTGTACCCAGGGCCCAGAATTTGGTGCGACACCCCTGGTCCTTCACTGCCACAGCCTCGGCCTCACTCCAGCCTCCCCCTTTCCTCCTCCTCTCCTCCTCCTCCTCTGTCATCTTGCCTCCTGCCCTCCCTCCCTCCCTTCCCCTCCTTGTTGTCTCCCCCTTTGCTCCGCTCTCCTGCTGCTCCTCTCCCCCGGTCATCTATCTCTGCGCTGGACCAGTCACTGGCAGCTCCATTGATAGGCTAATCCAAACCTGATTAATGACCCAATAATCGGACAGATCCTCCGATCAGTCACGGGGCCCTGATCAATATCCTGCAGCCGCAGCGATCATTAGCCCGCCAGAGTGCATCCACCATTAGAGCCACGGCCAGCAAAACAAAGGACAGAAAGGAGATAGGGGAGATCGGGGGGGTGGACGGGGGTGAGGTGGGGCCTCGTTTGAGAGAGAGAGAAGGGAGACAGAGGAAGAAAGAGAAAGAGGAAAGACAAGAGTATGTGTTAGTGTGGGGTTGAGAAGGTAATAACAGACAGTTAAAGAGAGCTTTGAGAAGAAGAAAGGGACAGGAGAGATGAAGATGAAGTGTGGAAGAGTGACAGAGAGAGAAGGAAAGAACAGAGAGATATGAGGAGGGAGAGACCCACAATCTATGTCCTTTAAGACATCACTGCCCCTTGATCCATTAGATGATCCCATGACCCCCGCTTGGGTCACGACCGGAGGTTGAGAAACACTGCTTTGAATACTTTATTAGTCAGAAATGTAAAGCAGCATGAGGTACAGTAAGACATTTAGCCTAAAAGGATAACATACAGTATCGTCACTATATGGCAGAAACCTCGTATCTCCAAGTTTCAAGTTTGTACGTTTTTTCACCAAGTGGTAAAGCCCTGCTTCATCATACAAGGCTGTCGCACAAAAGTAGTGTCGACAACGACAATATATATCTGCTGAACAGCAGAAGAACAGCAGAAGAACGCCTGCACTTCTCTGTGTGGGTTAGGCACTACAGTACATGTGTACCACTTCATACATTGTGTATGAGAGTGTGCGTGTATGGCTGAGTGTGCGTGCGTGCGCGCGTGTGCATGTGAGCCTGGGCGTGTTCGTGTTTGTACGCCCGGGGGCACTTATACGTGTGTGTGTTCCGCATGCGTGCGCGCGTGTGTGTATGTGTGCGTGCGTGTGCGTGTGTGAGTGTGTGTGTCAGCAGGGTGTGATGTAGCTGATTTATGGGCTGTGTCCCTCAGTGCCAGCTCTCTGTCTGCTCTAGCATGGACGATGAATGGACCACTGTCAAGCCAGCCAGAACACACTCCCTCTCTCTCTCTCTCTCTCTCTCTCTTTCCCTCTCCCTCTCTAACTCTCTCTCTCATCTCACTCTTTTAAAACCTCCCTACCTCTTCCATACCCCCCCACCACCACTCCTTGTTCTCTCATCACCTTCTCCCTCAACCCCCCCACAGGGGTGTCGCACCAAATTCAGGGCCCTGGGTACAAGGATTCACTGCGGGCCCCCCATGAATGTTCTTCATAGGGGGGCATTTTGTTTTTGTTTTTTAATTATTGAAAAATTGCAGATCTACAAGCTCACAGAGTGCCGTGCTGTGAGCTCTGTGCCGCGCTGTGAGCTTGTAGATCTGCTATTTTTGAAAAATCGTGACCATTTGTGCAAGTCTTTGAATATTTCAAATCCTTCTAAGGTTTTTTGAAAAATATATATTTCAAGTATATATTTCTTTGTCAGTGGTGCTCAAACCTTTTCATGTGAAGGACCCCCCAAAATGATATGTATTTGGCCACGGACCCCCATCTCAAAATATTTAGTTCCAGGGAACCCCCAGAAGCAAAATTTGAGTTACAAATGTTCGCTTTAAAAAATACATTATATTCAAAGATTTGCACACATTTTCACGACTTTTCAAAAATAGCAGATCTACAAGCTTGCAGCGCGGCACTTGTATATCTGCAATTTTTCAAAGTATAAAATAATTAAGGTCCCTCCACCTTGGGCCCAAGTAACTCAGTCCCACTACTCCCCCCCCCCCCCCCCTTGTGACGCCCCTGCCCCCACATACTTTCTAAGGGTTGCGTGGTGCTCTCTGTGGCTTGACGTGCGAGGATCCACAGGCGACGTGCCGTCCATGAAACCCAGCAGTCGTGCTTCTCCAGCGGTCTTTTCTTTTTGGAAGACAGCAAGCAGCAACGTCTCAGAACTGCAGGGAGATGGAACAGAACAGGGGAACAAAAGAAGAGAAGCATGAAAAAGTGGAAACGAAGGAACTACCGGGTTCCTTTGTTCAGTCAATCCTCATATACATGTAACAACAGTACGGTGCGCGTCTATGTGACCGTGGCGGCATCTCTGCACAGCACTTTGTTTAGAGCATGGGGTCTTCAACAGGGGGTCCGGGACCCCTGGGGGGTCTCCAGAGTTACTACAGGGGGTTCTCCAAATCTTTGAGTGATAGATCTATTAACCACTTGAACCCTAGTGTCCATATTCTTAGAACTTTAGCCAAAAATAGCAGATCTATAAGTTCACAACACGTCAGATGTCATAGACATCATAGGTTTCACATAAGACTTTCACATAACGAATAACTGAGTAAGCATGTTTGGGCTCTCACAGCATATCTCCATATACAGTACATGGATTTCCATATGGGTACCAGGGGTCACCATATATGGGTAACTGGTCCGATATTCATCACAGGCCAGATGGCCAAGACATGGCGCGGCCGTCACTTGTCGCCCTGAGACGTCTTACTAGTTATATCGTGACTACTAATTGAAGCCGAGGCCGAATTGCACGAAAGAGCCCTGACAGCACATGGTTCTACAGACTCCAAATTTCGCACGCAGATAGCTCAGACCTTTGCCTACGTTCTTAGCTATGCCTCGACCCGACCCGATATGCGGTTTTCCGGAACCAACGCGAAAGGTTTGGAATCTCCATATGCGGAGTCCTGACTACTAATTGAAGTCAATGGACGCGAATCCGAATTGGCCCGAATCGCATGAAAGAGCCATGACAGCACATGGTTGGTGCTACAGACTCCAAATTTCGCACGCAGATAGCTCAGACCTTTGCCTACGTTCTTAGCTAGGCCTCGACCCGACCCGATACACAGTTTTTCGGATCCGGCACGAAAGGTTTGGAATCTCCGTATGCGGAGATGACTGACATCGGGCTGTTCCGGAGCAAGTGCTGACTCATTGTGACATCACTTCATAAAAGGCTCTGACATCACATACGCCACATGAGTCAACAAAGAATCTCTGTGAGTGTGTATGTATGTATGTATATATATGTATGTATGTATGTAATCCGCGTATCTTGAGAACCGTTCGTCCCACCAGCTTCAAATTCAGCGCGCGTGTTCCCTGCCGCAGCAGGTAGTGCAGTGCCCGGCCTCGACCCGACCCGACCCGATACGCGATTTTTCGGAACCCAGCGCAAAAAGTTTGGATTCTCCGTATGCAGAGCTGTTGTCTGACATCAGGGTCTTCCGGAATCGGCACTGTGTCTGCAGAGATCTCCATATATGGGCATAAAATGGACACAGACAGACAGAAACAGATATATCCATATATGGGCATAAATGGACTCAGGCAGATGGTCAAAATGGATCCTATGACAACAGGTATAATGGGGTTTGCATTACACAGAATTCGGCACACGCGTTCCCCCCCTCAGCAGGGAGTGCAGTGCCCGGCCTCGACCTGACCTGATATGCGGTTATCCGGAACCAGCGCGAAAGGTCCGGAATCTCCGTATGCGGAGCTAATGTCTGACATTAGTGTTTTCCAGAACCGGCACTGTGTCTGCAGAGATCCCCATATGGGCATAAATGGACGCAGGCAGAGAGATACAGATATCTACATATATGGGCATAAATGGACACTGCAGGCAAACAGATGGTCAAAACAGGTTATGAAAACAGGTATAATGGAGTTTGCATTAAAGGGTGGGGCATTCATTCCGTATTTACATCGTTCCCGAGTAGGCTGGTCCTTGACTAGACGCTCGGCCGACTGTCAGGCAGATACAGAGATCTCCATATATGGGCATAACTTGGACGCAGTCAGACAGATATCTCCATATATGGGCATACATGGACACAGTCAAACAGATGGTCAACACGGGTCCTATGACAACAGGTATTGCATTAAAGTGCGGGTGCCATGATTTATTCCCCCTCTAAAACATGATTATCAACTATTATGATTATACTAGGAGGAAGATTTTTTCCAAAAAAGTGTACAGAAAGAGTTAAAATGTGTTTTTTACGTGGCCACACCCCCAGTTCATTAAGTATGCGTGGTTGTCATGGTGGGTGGTGACCCAGCTGAAGTTAGCCACACCCCACAGTGTTGGGTGAATGGTAATTAGGGGAGGAGTTGTTTGCGTGATGTAATAAGTATGGGTGTTTTTGAAACGGCACATCTGACCCAGCAGGTAGCATCCTCCAACTAAAAACCCAAATAAAAAGAGAATGCATAATCGCTCATAACAACCACACCAGGGGGTCTTATGAAGTACTGTCAACCTCCTAGACACATGAAAACCAGAAAAAGTACAAAACTATGGCACCACCTCTTTAACTCACTGAACGCCATAAACAACCTTTACAAGCTTCTAGTCCTACTAATAAACAACCAAATATCTGTCTGTCCGATGTTTGTCTGATATGCATGACATCACTGATACTAAACAGTGCCCAAATTTGGATATGATTGACATCACTGATACGTCTGGGTTCTCCAACATTACTTCTTGGACTCCTATCAATCCCTCATACTGTGCACAGCACATAACCCAAACTCTGCACATCATTTGGAGCACATACTATATGTTTAAACGGTAAAGGACTAGTAGTATTAATTGCTCAAAATGATGTTATCCACATAGAAGTGTTTTTGAGTGTGGCTAACCGTTCCAATACGTGACTTTGTGTGTACGTCCATGTGTTTTTCCAAGTGTTTTCCCATGGTATCAAATACTGATGTCCTGTGACGTCATGTGGGTCTATCATCATCATCACCACCGCTCACTTCACACTGGTGTGATTTTTATTGTTTGGTCCGTCAACGCATCAATTTCTATGAAACAGTGTTCCCCTCTCAGGCTCTACAGAGCAACATGCCAGGTATTCATTTAACTCTTACCCTTATGGGTAAATGTTTACACTCTCAGAGTGAAACACTCTGATTGTGTGTTCCCTCAACCCTCTAGTCTCTCATTAGCAACTAACAAATTCACAGCAACTGCTTTTTTGTTCCTATTACTGTCCTTATCGCACACACACTCTCTCTCTCTCTCGCACTCTCTCACTCTGCCAGCTGCCAACATGGCAGATTAAGTAAATAACCTGGCACCGTGCAAGGGGGTAACTGATCCTTGTCCATTAGCCCTAAGTCTGTCTGTCATTAGAAGCTTGATGGCTACTGGGACCTCCACGGCCTGGGAGAGGACAGAGTGAATGTTCAGCTGTTACACAGCATCAGACATTTCTGATGCACTTGGTAGGATACTTTGATCAGGGCAGTTAATGTATGCCATGAATCCATATGTTTTCTTTTAAGTGCTGCCCCCATAGTGCCACGCTAAACCCCTTGAGCTGCACTGCTAGGACTGCTGAGGATTCATATATAAGGACACATTAGCAGAAGGCTAAAGTGGTTACTTCAGTTAAAACGAGAAGCATTGGTTCGACCTCCCGTTGGTCTGACCACAGTTAGGGTTAGGTTAATTAGGGATTCACCAGTTCAACTTTCAACAGGTTAGCATTCACCAGCGTCGGCAGGTTAGCATTTCACCTGGTTAGATTCACCAGTATTAGTTTTACTGAGGTTAGGTTTAGGGTTAAGGTTAGGTTTAGGTGGTCGGAACCAATGGGAGGTCGATCGAACCAATGCCATGTACCTAAATAAATCGGTTAAATGCAACAAAGCAGATCAGCGTAGGCCTACTACTAACTATAAGTTTCCTTCTCCATCCATAGCTTTGTGAGCATTGCATGGCACCAACAGTTACAGACAGTGCACGATACATAGACAGACTGTAAATGTATTGTGCACTGTCTGTGTCGACATGATTGCATGTGTTTGTATGTGTCCATGTAGTATTGTGTGTTTGTGCATACATTATTACGTACAGTATATGTGTTTGTTAGTACATATCGCCACTGTCGGGCAGAAACTTCGTAACTCCAAGTTTCAAATTTGTATGTTTTTTCGCTAAGTAAAGCCCTGCTTCATCATACAAGGCTGTCGCACAAAAGTAGTGAAATCAGCTGATCTACAAGCACACAACGCCTCGCACCGAGAGGCGTTGTGTGCTTGTAGATCGGCTGTTTTCACTAGCTTAAATAATTCTTAAAATGATAACTACAAAACAAACGGTTTTGGACATACAAGGTTTCCACCCGACAACAACGATATGTGTTTGTTTGTACATATGTCAGTCTGTTTATTTGCATGTCTGCATGTGTGCGTACGTGCATGTGCGTGTGTGGGTGTGCGTGCATGTTTGTGCCCATGTATGCACCCCTGCTATGCATGACAGGTTGCCATACCCCCGCTGTGTGTTCACCATTATGTGTAATGAATGCTTATGAGGGCAAACAGATGGCGTGTTAACATGGTGAAATATGATCTGCTGCCAGACAATATGGTGGCACGCTGGTGTTTACAACACGCACATTACACCCCGGGACAGCCTGCCTGCCTCACCTGACAGAGCTGCTGTGTGGAATGGCAACGACCAGGCACACAGTTTGAACCAGAGCGCTCCATTTTCAATTGTGTCCGTTCAATATGTCCATACAATGCCCTGGTCTGTAAACGCTATGCAACTGGGAAAACGCAGCAGGCGGCAGGAAACGAGTTATAATTCTCACTGCATAAATAAGTTAGCAGAAACAAGTTGATTCTGTTTTGTTTTGCGTAATCGTTTTAATCTTTCAGTCATTTACTTGTTTACATTGTGCAAATGAATGAAGCCAAAATAAAACAGTCAATGATTACGAGACTGTGATTATGATAGCGTATCAGACATATCGGGCTCTATAATGTCATCAGCTCCCATTGGTTAAATTTGATGTAGTGGAGAGTAAACTCAAAATCATAGCTTTGTCTGTCCAGCAGATCTTTATAGGCCCATATAATTTCAATTAAACATTTAATTTAATATATAAACCCATTATCAAAAAGTGAATTTACAAGAAAACAAAACAAAACAAAGCTTTTATATAGTTCCATGATAATCGTATATTCATCTTTGAATTCATTTATAGTTTTGCTGCTATAATATTATTAACAAACCACCTCAAAAACCATACAATTGAAGATCTCTCCATAGTTCTATATTATACCGCAGGACAGATGGATGGGGGCAGATGAGGTAAACACTATCCATCTTATCAGTGTATTCTCTCTGTAGTCTCCCCATGTCTCCCAGCCTCCCTGGCCCTGCCAGCTGGCCATGATGGACGCTGACAGAGGAGTGACAATAGGAACCGGTGGAGGAATGATTAACATACCGCAGGAGAAGTCATCTATCTATCTCAAACTAGCATTGTTAACATACTCAACTAGAACTACACTATACACAACACTAAACACGCACGCACGCGCATGCACACAGACACCTCTTTGTGGGGACATCAAACATGACATTTCTTTCATTGCAATAATTGCAGCTTTTTGGGGTGGTGCAGGGGTTAAGTACCTGCCCATCACTGCAGAGTCTAGGTTTCCCAAACAGTGGTTCAGGACCTAATTGTGGTTTTCAGACCAATTTTTGTGGGTCGCGACTCTCGTGATAAATATCACCCTTTTTTTAATTATTATTAATTATTATTTTTAATTTCAAAAGATGTATTTTTTTTACATCAAAAAGAAATGAACTCAATCTTCTCATTATTTTATCCCTAACTCTAAAAATCGTTCTTAATCATAAAAATTACCTTTTTACTCATCCTTACGAGGTTGCTAGAAATAATAAAGCATGACACACAACACACACACACACACACACACACACACACACACACACACACACACACACACACACACACACACACACACACACACACACACACACACACACACATGCAAGCACGCACAAACAATGCAAGCAGGAACGTACACACAGACACGATATCCCATTATGCTCTAACACACACAAGCACACATGCAAACATTCACGTACACCTGAGCATGTGTTCTATACAATAGAGTACATGCACACACATACAGTACAAAATGCTGTGACAGATGGTTCTCCCACCACTAGTGACCTGGTAGCCTAATAATAATACTGCCATCACTCTCCTCTAAGTATGTCACCATGTAAGTCCAGGTATTCAGTGGCTGTGGGTATTGACTTCTGCTGGTGTGTTTCAGCTCTAGATTCCCCTTCTCCACGTTGTGAACTTCCAGTCTTTCAGCCAGAGCTCTCATCCGGTGACTACATTCAGGCAGAGGTGTCAATTGGGTATGGCAAGCTATGGCAGCTGCCATACCTTGGCTACAGGGGAAAATAATAAAATGTACTGTAATCGTGCCTGTTGCTAAGGTATGGCAACATGACTGGTGTCTTGCGCGCGTGTGAGACACCAGTTATGTTGCCATACCTTAGATTTTTCTGAACTGATGCCGCAGCATTCAGGGCCGGACTGAGAAATGTGTTCGGCCCTGGGCCCCTGGCATCTTTGCCCAGACTGGCCCACCACAACCGGCACGAACCGAACACGGAAGATCTGCAAGCCCTACAAACACGTTGTGGGCTTGTGTCAGCTGTTATATGTTTGAGTGAGAATCCTGGGCCACAGTAGCCTGTAATTGGGCTTCTTGTAGTCAATGGTCACCATTGATGTCCAGTTGTGCAATAATAATAAAGTGCTCCACAATTAGGAAAATGAGTGCAGAGACAAAAAATCCTATTCGAGCATCACTGACACAATGGATACAATTGTCACTACTCTTCAAAGACATGTTCTGTAATATCTATGTGTACCCAACCAAAAGGGTTGGAATGAAACTTTGACTTAAAGGCATATTCAGGTTTAATGAAAATGTGGCTCCTCTCCAGCAGAGGGCGCGGGAGAGGAGTTTTTTGCCGCATCACAAGCACGCGCTTTGCCCAGCAGTTTCCTGTAATGGCGCCCAGATGTAAACAAACTGAAACAAACAAACTAACATCTTTACTCTATACAGCATGGATCGATTAAGCTCTACACATTCCAATCGGTAAGTGAAATAAAAAGTCATCTTTATTTACAAATGCAAACATATTTAGACATGTAACAATTACATTTAACTAACGCTACCGTATCGCTTGGCATGCGGCCGTGTTATAGTCCTCTTACTGGCCTTACAGCTTTGGAAATGTATATTTTTATTACACCATTATAATGTTCTCATTTTGATCACAAGACACAATTACTGAGTATTGGTAGGCCTACTTCTCTAGCTTTAGAATATGTATGATACTGATTTATACGAGACAGGCGCTGGCATTTTATTAGTTCAGTAGTTTATAATCTAAGCATAATGATTAGCAGACTCAAAACTTGTATTTGGACCATCATAACTAACCCGAACACTACGGTCCTTTTGATTTACAGACCTGTTTGATCATTCAGGGCTAGCGCTCTGCCTCTCTGGTAAATAATACTGTCTGGTAAATTATGTCTGGGGCAAAACAATATATATTTTGACACAGTATGTCCACACAAGCCGACGACGACCCTGTATCTGGATTAATAATTTTGGAGCTGCTAAATGATCTATGCTGCGGGTCTAGCGATAAATGAATAACACTGCAGTTGAGGCATTTATTATGACTGCTAATCTAATCATTCTTTACCCTTTTTTCATACAGGTACCTTGTTTCATCATCGCTGGATCTGGATTGATCTTCGCTCGTGAAGAGCACAACAAGAAAGCATACATAATGCTAACTAAAAGGCTTTTATTTTCTGAGCAGTCGTTACCATCACTAATGACCTGCATGAAAGACTGACATGATCTAAACATGATTAATAAAATGATGCTTTGATATACATAAACTGTAATGTCTCGATTTCATTTTGATCTAGTCAATGGTAAATGTTTTTTTGTATGTGGTAAGTTATTTGAATGTGTTCTGACCTCTGAAAGCTTACAATGATGGTCAGTTGTAAACATTGTGAAAACGCTATATTGTATTGTTTCATACACTAAAGCATTTTGGTATGAAACCCCATTTAAATGCAATATCATATCGTTTAGCTGCATAACATTTCTGGCATTTGTAATAAAAAAAAAAGTTTCAGGTTGACAAAACTTGTTTATTTAGGAAACGGTTTGCAGGTGAAAATGGGAAGTGGAGTGGAGTCTAGCATCTTCCAGACTGTAGAATAGCCTACCCTATTTGTGTGTATAGATTGCCTCATTATATATACATATATATTTTTCAAATGTTCAACGTTTATTGGTGTCATAATTGTAGTGTGATGGATGTACAGCTGCTCTTCTTCAGACATCAAATTGGGGTCCCTGCCTGTATAGAAATAAAGGAGATGATGCTTAGATTAGATTTTCATGCAGAATAGATTTGCAGAATCGGTATATCTCTTATGTAGAAACTAGAAAGTCTTGCATGTAGAAGTACATTTGAATTGGTGAGACTAAAATAGACACAAAAGTAAATTTTACAATTTGTCATAAAACAGTACAATACATTGATCTAATGGCCTAGTGCAGTGTTTCTCAAAGCAGATTTCAAGGTCTCCCTTTATATCTGACAGTGTACAAATGGAACCAAATGAACCCTTCAGGGTCCAGAGTTACAGACTTGTATGCATTGACATGCAACCCCCCCCCAATTCGCACCTCGCTAAGGCTTTAGTATCACAATGGGATGTTTGAACAAAGAAACAAGCATTGCACAGTACCTATGCATATCAATAGACCTCCTGTAAGTAGCTAGGTGTTGAGCGACCCCCTCCAAACATCACTATGCACCACTGGGACAACAATTCATCTTTTATATAATGCTCTAATATATAAACCAACAGAATAACGTTCAGATCTTTCTGGAATAGCAAGCGTGGGTCTAACAAATGCGGCGTTGATATCATAGAGGTATAAAATATAGGATGACTTGATAATATGGGCTATGTTGTGAATGTACCTTACGATGCTAAAAGTAGTTCTGTAGATGCGTTTTACGTCAGCCGTATGTTGTGACTCACGTTGTGTTTATTCATGGCTGCAGCCATAGCTAGCTAGGCTGAAGCTATGGGCTGAAGTAACTTACAAGTAAAGTCTATTTGTCCTTTGTGTGGACATTGAAATCATTTACAAGTTATATACAAGACATATGTCTCATTTCATGGCCCCTGTTTATTAGATCAATGTATTGTTTTTAGGGCGGATTCACCCACAATGTGGCCAACTTTAAAACGAAACTTTTTACAAGAAATATAGCCCCAAACCCTTCAAAGATCCCAATGACAAACCCACCTAACAAACGTTTACTTAGGAAATAGATTGCTGCACTCTGACAATTATAAAATATTTCTTATTTACCTCCTTTCTTTGTTCAGCATCTCTCAGCCTGTTGTCCACATTCAACTTCCTGAAACTCTTCCCTTTGTAAAAAGTTAAACTGTCTAAGACACTAATCAATAAAAAACGAACGCGAAATAAAGTAAACATATAAGCAGAGACTTGAAATAGAAATAGTAAATTAAAAAATAGCAAGTTAAAGCAGTTAAAACTGCCGCGGAATGTAGCGTAGTGGCTCAAGTGCCATTGTTTACAGAATGGAGAAACTGTGCACCCGCGCTTCACTGAGGGTGGACGCGCAGAGGAACAGACTAGAACGCGCACTGAGGCCATTCTCTATCCTGATTGGTGGAGATCTTTGTGGCGAAGGGAAAATTTCGAGCGAGCTATGCTCGTAACAGGGGACAGGGTGGAAGTCCATATATGGTCAGCGCACCTTATTGCGACGAAAACTAATGGGAAATGTGCAGACTGGATTTTTATTTGAATGAAAAACAAGTCCTGAATATGCCTTTAATTATTAGAACGTTATGAAGAACAAAGTGATCAGTTCACTTTAGACAGAACGTATTTTGTTAACAGTATTATTCTGCCTTCACATTGCGTTGCATTCATTAAGTACATTAGACATTAAACAGCACATTACTTAACAATAAAATAGCCGATGACAGCTGTAAGATTTATGTTATTTGCAATGTACGTAGGTCGTGACTACAGGGGTCTACTAGTAATAAGGCACATAACTCAGTTCAGTCATACAGTACAGTTATATACTGTACATCACACAACAGCGGCTTGTGTTTAAACTTAAATGCATGTTGTCTTAAAGAGGAGCAGTTGTGCTGAAAACAACCTTTTTTTTTTTTCAAAGTTCACCTTAGGAAACCCCACTTTAGACACATGTATCCAATGAGGGAGTGGGTGGGACAAAGCACACTGCAGCTACAAAGCCAGTGATTGGTCGTAAAAGCAGTTTGTCTTTTGGATCAGCGTGTCTTTATGTTATTTTGGTGTCCCGACATAGCAACAGAGGCCAGGGTGTTTTAGGATGATTTAAAACAGACAAACAGGCACAGCCTGTAACACTGCTCTTTGCCGGAGCCTAACAGGCCTCATACCGAAGGATACCGACCCAAAACTAGCAAGGCCTGGCTTCTGTCTGCAAACATGCTGACAGTCAGAGCTGACAGGCGCGCGCACACATACACACATCAATGTACCAACACACACACACACACACACACACACACACACACACACACACACACACACACACACACACACACACACACACACACACACACACACAGGTCACACACACACACACACACACACACACACACACACACACACACACACACACACACACACACACACACACACTATACACACTGACACAAACGCACACATGCACTGTAACACACTTGCAGACACACACACACACACACGGATATGTAATATACACAAACAAGACAAGGGGCCTTACATGCACAGGTATTACATTCACGTGTGCGTGCACGCGCACGCACGCACGCACGCGCACGCACGCACGCACACAATTCCACACTATGCAATCTGTAACGATCTTACCCCATGTAGCATTTTACTGTGCAATCATCAAAGGACCATTAAATAAGAAGTGACTGCCAATAAAAAGAGGAAATTGCGGGCATGGATTACGATGTTTGCATGATAAGAGCTGTGTGTGTGTGTGTGTGTGTGTGTGTGTGTGTGTGTGTGTGTGTGTGTGTGTGTGTGTGTGTGTGTGTGTGTGTGTGTGTGTTGCGCGTGTGTACGTTTGCGTGTTTTCTGTATATATACACGTGCGTGATTCCTTTTGTGTATGTATGTGTATGCTGTGTGTGTGTGTGTGCGCGCGCGTGCATGTGTGTGTGTGTGTGTGTGTGTCTGGGTGTGGGGGTTGTAACGAGGGCTAGGGCGTCGTGAGATTTATGTAGCATTTACTGTGGAGCAGGTCGTAAAGTGTAATTACAGGGGGCCGACACACCGCAGAGCCACAACCCAGCAGGCACCCTGGCAAACAGGCTGGGAGAGAAGTCATCAAGGCTCCTACTCATCCAACACTCCTTCTCCCTTGGGTTTTGGGTCTTTCTCACCTCTCTCTCTTGCAGCGTTGCCGTTTCCCTTTTCATCTCTGTCTCTCATCTCTCCTCTCTCAACTCCACACATTCCCCGGGCCCTGTTTCATTGCCTGCATCTCTCGCTCGTGCTCTCTTTTTCTCCCTCGTCTATCTTTCTCTTTCGGTCCCTCGCCCCTTCTCATTCTCAGCCCTTGATCTTGACCGCAGCCAAGTCCATAAATCAGCGGGCCACAATCCCACAGAACCGATTCCCCAAGCCATGCAGTTCCCAGACCGGGCTTTTTAGATGACACAGAGCAGCTCATGGGGTCTATGCCGCGTGGGCCGCGGCCGACCCACTTCTCCACCGTTCCTCAAAACAAAAAGAACAAACAGAAATGGAGGACAGCTGAAACAGGGCTTAAAAGTACCTATACAGGTTTCCTCAGGTGGTGGTTCAACTAGTGTGTGCTGACCGCACGATCATGAACTTTGCATTTTATCTAATGTGTCTAGTCTAATGTGCTGTTAATTGTCTCTGCACTAATGACAAAAAACTCCCTGTATAAGCCTTATGTGGTGCAACATTATTATCAGAGTCAAGGGCCCTTTAACCGTTTTATCCATGAACAGCAGAATGTTCTTTCAAAGTGTCCTTGAGTGTCAATGAAATCCATGCCTGCCCACCCAGTTTTAAGTCACCCTGGATATTAAAGAAAATCTAATAAATTGCTAAACGTTGGCTGAAAAGTAGTTCAAGGCAGTAGACAGAGTAGTGCTTTTGTGTCAGATAAGTAAAGTTTCTAACATTCTTCAAGGAACAAGTTTTTCAACGTTATGTAGGTTCTAATACTCACTGCAGTACCATTTCTGTCTCCTCTCTTTGTGTCTCAGAGGCAGGCTTTGGTTAACTAGAAATCTTACCTGCTGATGACGTAATTGAGGGGAATGTCAAATGTGACTAGATGGGGGCCCTTCACCAATTTTAGACATCAACAAGGCATGTGAAGTTCCTTTTTCCCACCGTAGCCTTGAAGGAGAAAACTGTGTTTGTCTGTATGTCCCCCGTCCCTCGTATATGCACAAGCCCCGAAATCTTGTCCATATTTGGCAATGACAGATTGTCATATTGACATCTGTCATTGCCTATTTTGTAAGGCATGGTAGGAGTCAGCTGGTTACGGTTAATGTTTCCAACTTTCCACTGCTTGGCCTACAGTATATAGAGACACATTTGTTGTCATTTACTTGCCACAATTCTGTGGTTCTATCATGCTGTACTTTCCGTTGTTTTGCATCATTGTTTTATTATTCTGCAACTAGACTGCATTAACTTATCATCTAAATTCTCGAGGAATGTTCCGGGGAGACAGTCCAAATCTGTTGTTCCCACAGAGACAGAGAGAGGGAGCGAGACTGCACACACTGCGAGTGGAAAAGAGATTGACAGTTTGCCGTCTCCTTCTGTCTGTCGCTATGTATGACACGTGTGTTTGTTTACAAGACAGTTTGTGTTGCTTCTCAAGGGAGGGAGGAGGACGGAGGAAAGAGAGAAACAGAGAGACAGACGTAAGTAAGCAAGAGAGAGGGCTATAATTTGCAACATTTGGGGAAAATCCCGGGAGATTTATGTCACTGTTTACTGGACTCCATTCCTCCTCCGTCCCTCCCCTTTAAACGGAACGCTCGGACAATAAATCATCTCTTTAAATAGATGGGCCGTGTGGAACCTTTTGAACCTGGCCTAATTTCCCTGGTAGCTCTCAAAAAGAGGGCCCCCATCAAGTTATTTATCAGGGCCCCTGAGTGAAAAGCGTTGACTTAGCACCAGATGTTGGTTTGAGTGTGCACGTGCTTGCCTGCGTGCGTTCATGCTTGCGCGTGTGTAGACGGATGGTATTTTCTCCTTATTCACATGCTCTTAAAGGAAATACCAGATTTTTAAAAACCTATCATGTTGGTCACTAATCAACACTTAACTAACTTAGCAAGCTATGTAAACACTTATACCGTTCCACACTGTAGGAATAAGGATAAGCATCAGACCGATTCTGGGCATGTATTAACTCTCCTACTGCCAGATTATTTATTTATTTATTGGGTCTGGTGCCATCAAAAAGCGGCTTACCTTTGCGACGTTATAGTAGATAGATAGACATTTATTTATTTTTTATTTTTTTGATTGTGCAATAGTGCACTTTGGTCTGCCAGGCAGCAGAGGGCGGCGTCATGCGAGAATGAATGTGAATTTGCCTGTTATGTGTTGCCGTGCATTCAGACCAGTCACTGGCCACAGAGCCTCACAGCCAGAGAAATCAACAAGGAAGTGAATTGGTCTCCGTTGATGTTAACGCATAATGGATTTTTTACACCATCACCGCGGAAAATGTGTTTACAGTACACGGCGGGGCGACCCCTCATCAGCTTAAGGACATCAACAAGGTAAACGAACGAACGCGAACGAGCGCCGTATTGGCGCGGAGGTCTCTTGAGAATTGGGGCGAACAGGAACGTCCAAAGCAGTATAAGAGTTAACAGACAAACATTGGCGAAAATAGCTGAACATTCAATGATAATAGCAGATCTACAAGCTCAGCGTGATGGTTATTTTTGCTATTTGACGTACAACAAAGTATATAGGGTTTAAGTGTTTAAAGGGATTTGAATGAAGATAACGCATTTACTTTACATTTGGCGAAGTAATAAGGTATGGTTCAGTGTCTCGCTCAAACACCATATGACCAGACACAACTGTTGATTGACCCATTGGCTGCTGCTGAGATCAAACATGTGACCTTCCACAGAGGGGATGGTCTCTCTAAACGCTATAGGCCCCCTTGTTGTAATACAGTGTACTGGTTCTCAACATGGGCTCTGCATGGGGGCCCCAAAGGATTCCTTGAGGAGTTGTGGATCTGTAAACTCTGAGACCAACTCTCAGAGTTACTACAAAATGAACCACGTTTGTACAGCCTAAGAGTTCAAATGACACTGATGATGTAGTTTGGAGTCCCAGAGATAAAAAAAAAAGAAATAAGTGGTCCATTGACTAATTCAGTGGTTCTCAATTAACCTGTGGGTCGGGTCCCCAAACGATTTTGGGGGGTCCCCAGATGATTAACTTAACTCATTCTGTTTTTTGTATAAAAAAAAAAAACTTTTTTTTTTCATTTTTTTATTTTTTTTCTAAAAGATGTCAAAATGACCTGGGATCAGAGAGATGCTTTTCTCTGTTTGTGTGTTGGCTCCCTCGTTTAGCTGATTGAGAAAATGTGTGTCCATTCTAGTGGATGGACACTTTTTTTCATTCAAACAGCTCTATCTCTGGAACCATTTGTCTGATTGACAAAATTCTTTTTGCCACTGAATCACAACAACTGTGTCTGTTTCTGTGGGGAAAAAAATTATAAAAAAAAAAAACATTTTTTTTGATTGCGCAATAAAGAAAAACATACAAAACCGTGGCACAGCTACCTTGGAGCCATTTTGGCATTTGGCACAGAATGAGTTTTAATGTGCAACATTGTTTTCTCACTCAATAGTAAACAAACCAACATAAAGTTTAAGTGAATAGAGGGTATCTGCACATTTCTAAAGTGACAATTTAAGGACTTTTTGATGCCTCTAAAATGACAAATTAAACATTGGCCAAATATCAGTGACAGAAATTGTGAAAATAGCCGATCTACATGCTCACAACGCCTCGCAACGCGAGGCGTTGTGAGCATATAGATCTGCTATTTTCACAATAGAACCGTGTTATACAAAATGTAATGCCTCAACTCTTATAGTGCTCGTCAGGGTGGGGGGTCCCCAGTATAAATATGATTATTTTGGGGGTCACGGCGTGAAAAGGTTGAGAACACGTACTGGACTAATGCAAAGCCAACTGGTGGGTCCTTGAAAAAAAAAAAAAAAAATTGAGAATCACTGATTTGAAATTTGACCTTTATTTTACCACGAAGTCTCGTCGTTACAATCAGAAATCTCTTTCACAAGAGAGAGCCGAGTCCTGATACGGAGCAACACTCATTCTAACCCTGACTCCAACCTTAACCTAAAGAATTAAGTACAATAACAAATGTGAAGGCAGCCCTCAAAAGCAGCCTTTCCCACTCTTTGACCTTTGACCCCGCAGCCACCAGAGAGCCCAGCGAGGGCTCAGGGGTCAGGGTGAGGCTGGTCCAGGTCGTCATAAGGTCAGCAGCAGTTCAGGAAGTCAAAGAGCCCCCCCACCCAACACATGAATCTCTGGTGTCCTCCCCCTGTCTCCTCATGTCCTCGTCCCACCTCCTCCTGTGGGCCTGTCCCATGCATGCTCCACATGCTGTCTGTCTCTGTTTGCTGTCATCGCTTTCCACTCACACACACACACACACACACACACACACACACACACACACACACACACACACACACACACACACACACACACACACACACACATTAGGGCACTGGTTCCCAAACAGTGGGTCGGGACCCATTTGTGGGTCGCAGATACATTTTTATGGGTCTGTTTAGTTTTTTAAATAATTATTAGTCAAAGATATTTTCAAAAAAGCATCCAGAAAATGTTTTTAAAAACAAAATTAAATTATTTATTCGGTAATTTCATGAAAAGACAAATCTGAGAAATGTCATACATTTTAGAGCACAAATGTTTAAGAAGTAGCATTACGAAGTGTTGCGTTGTGAGCTTGTAGATCAGCTGTTTTCACTAGTTTGGTCTAATTTCTCTTTTGGGTCACGAACTAAAGGTATGGGAATCACCAGCACACACACACACACACACACACACACACACACACACACACACACACACACACACACACACACACACACACACACACACACACACACACACACACACACACACACACACACACACAGTCTGATTGGATTTCTAATTCCTCTTGTATTCTATTTTGTCATTCACTCATTCTTTCCCTCACTGTTCTGTGAAAATGAATATTGTAATAAAGACAACATGGTCCTCAAATGTTCTTCCAATGCTTGTTTCTCACTTTTTCTGTCAGATGTCCGTCCCCTGTCTGTGTGTGCACGAGTGCACACCCACATACAAATATAAACACGCACACAAGAGGGAATGTTTGCACTGCTGTTCTGAAATGTCACAAATGTCAGCAAGCAGTGCAAGAGAGAGACGGACTTCAACACACAGTCAACCTGCTGTTTGTTTTGTCATTAGTCTTCTGGGTGGCTGCTTTGGGGTTGAACACACACACACACACACACACACACACACACACACACACACACACACACACACACACACTCACATGAACGCGCGCACACGTGCACATGCACACACAGATACATCGCACAGAATACTGGCATGTAGACATAACACCAATCTCTTATTCTGTAGAAGGCCAAAACAGTCTCCAAACACAACACTCATCTCCTGTCATCACTCTTCTATCACATCACTCTCTCTCTCTCTCTCTCTCTCTCTCTCTCTCTCTCTCATTACACAAACCACACACACACACACACACACACACACACACACACACACACACACACACACACACGCACACACGCACACACACACACACACACACACACACACACACACACACACACACACACACACACACACACACACACACACACACACACGCAATCTACGCATGCACACACAGGCTTACAATAAAAAAGGTTCAAGGAAATAACCATATTTGGACATCAGAGCTCCAGAGGGTTGGTTGAGTCTCTTATGAGTCATCCTCTATTATGGAGACAAACAACAATAGGGCTACTATACACTTGGTGTACAAAACTTTAAGGAACACCCGCATAACGTTGACTGATATGCAATCGATTCTTAAACACTTAAACCCTCTTCTATTCTTAGTAAACAAGACAAGATGCAACTACTTGGACTGCTTTTTTCCCCATCTACACCAAATTTCTTGACCAAATGTAGCAGCATTGTGAGCTTGTAGATCTGCTATTTTTTGGCAAATGTTCCACCAGATTATGGATGCTGAGGGTCAAGTGGTTAAAACGTCATGGCTAGACCAGTCATTTGCCTCTTAAAAATAATGAATTTGGGTTTAAAAACAAACATGAGAATATCCCAACTGCAAGATCACAACGTGTAGATGGGTTATTTTCACAATTTTGTGCGAACATTTAGATTATAAGAAATAAATATCGATCGTTCGATGAATTGAAAAGGTAATCGATAGAATAATCAATAACATAATCAGCCTATACGGCCACTTCCATGGTAGAACAGGTAGGTAATGTGAAGGTCACAGTGTAACTAACTTGCTCACTAACCATAAGTCACCCTGGAGAAAACAGAAGAGCGTCTGGTGAATAACTAAAATGTAAAACCGAACCCATCTCTGTATCATTTCCCATATAATTTCCACCTTAAGGATCATACACAGTAACAGGGACGTGCAGAGGATGTTAGAGAGGCAGGGGCTGACATTTCTCACAACGCGTCGCAGCGCCACGCGTTGTGAGCTTGGAGGTCAGCTTTTATTGGTGCGTGACTGACACCACATGAACTAAGCATATTGTTTCAACATAAGATGCTGCGTTCAAGTTCAGGAGAGTTTGGCAATTCTCTTGAATGCTGCCTTCAGGTATGGCATGGAAAGTGGGCATTTGCATTTCTTTCACCATAGTAAAAAAACTGCATTCATGGTCTGGAGAGGGCATTTTTTTACAAGCCCCCTTTGATGTCTATGTGTGCACATGCCTGCAAAGTAAAAGTAAATGTAAAAATGTCCATGTAACTAAAACGATGACAGCCAAGGAACAGTCTGAGCAGCTCTGACTCTTGGCTGTTGCTTGACTGTAACATAGTAGGTGTAGACTGTAGTGTAGAGAATATAGACCTGTACATCCCCACTGTGTTCATGTACGGTATAATGGCAAAGTGCGAGATTGACTCTGTCAAGCAAAGGCATCCCGAGTGTGAGAGACATGCCAGAGGACAAGGCGAGGACATGAAGGCGCTGGATCCCACAGTCCTTTAATTGCTGATCAACAGTTCAGTGGCAGCCATCAGCTAAATAAGCTGTCACAACCACAACATAACGACAGACTGGCAATTATGGTACCGCGGCCATGAACAGCATTCCATTTCAACTCCATCATGTGTTTTTTCATACCGAGCAGGGGCGTCACACCAAATTCTGGGCCCTGGGTACAAGGATTCACTGCGGGCCCCCCCCCCATGAAGGTTAACTATTGAAAAATAGCAGATATACAAGCTCACAGCGCGGCACCGAGTGCCGCGCTGCGAGCTTGTAGATCTGCTATTTTTGAAAAATCGTGAAAATGTGTGCCAAGAAACCTGTTTCCATGTCAGTGATGCTCAAACTTTTTCATGTGAAGGACCCCCCCCATCTCAAAATATGTAGTTCCAGGGACCCCCCAGAAGCAAAATTTGAGTTACAAATGTTCTCTTAAAAAATACATATATTCAAAGATTTGCACACATTTTCACGACTTTTCAAAAATAGCAGATCTACAAGCTCGCAGCGCGGCATTCGGTGCCGCGCTGCGAGCTTGTATATCTGCTATTTTTCAATAGCTAAAGTTACTAGGGCCCCTCCACCTTGGGCCCTGGTAACTCAGTCCCACTTTCCTACCCCTTGTGACGCCCCTGTGCGTGTGTGTGTGTGTGTGTGCGTGTGTGCGTGTGTGTGTGTGTGTGAGTGTGTGTGATGGAAGCCACAGCTTGTGGTGGGCGGGTGTGATGTACCCATGAGAACCAAGGAGCGCTCTTCCCCTTAGAGCCCACTACCACTCCGCCCCAACCTTCACCACCAATTCAACATACAACCGATTTCTCTGTCAACATCTCTGTTTATCTTGGAAAGTACGTAGAAGAAATGAAAGGACAAAGAGCGAGTCAGAAACAGATACAGTATGGCCGAGGAGACGCCCAATCCTCCTTAGATAGACAGAAGGAGGGACAGAAAGAGACATTAGTCATATAGAGATGTGTTTTACCATCATGGCTGATCGGAACACCCAGAAACCTATTAGTCTCAGTGAAATTGAGAGTTTGAGCAGCATACACCAAATGCCCAGTGTAATGTCTCCGTGTCGGTTTGACACTCTGACATCACCCTCACTGAGATGTCAGGGTAACCACATTAACAGAATCCCTTTTATGCCCTTATATGGAGATCCCTGATGTCATCAACATTAAGCCCATATCTAACATGATTTCATATGGGAATGCCCATATATGGAGGCCACATAGGCCACATACCACACTAACAGAATCCATATATGGCCAAGACAGTCCATATCTGTGTGGCTGGTTCAACAGACAGGGATCTCCATATATGGGCATAAAAGGGATTGTATGTATGATGTCAGATGTCATAGACGTTATAGGACTTTCATATAACGAATAACTGAGTAAGCATGTTTGTGGTCTCCAAATACATGGATCTCCATATATGGGTATCAGGGGTCTCCATATATGGGTAACTGGTCCGATATACATCACTGGCCAGATGGCCAAGACATGGCGCCTTATTGGTGGTATATGGTGGTGTATAGTGTGTCCTGATGGGATTTGCCTTTATTTCTAGTCTCCTGCCTAACCTACTAGTAAGACGCATCAGGGCGACATTCTTGGCCATCTGGCCAGTGATGTATATCGGACCAGTTACCAGTTATCTTGGGAATACCCATATATGGACCTTTACATATGTGATGTCACCTGTGATATCACCTGTGATGTCACAGTGATGAGTGATGTATCAAGAGAACCAACCCATAGACTGTAAAAATGTGTACACACGCGTCTACACGGACGCGGACAAGCTAGCTGTGACATTTCTCATGGTAAACTGCGACCTTCGGTCGCAATTACCCAACTACAAGTGAAAGTTTCTCAGTCAAATTTTTAGTCGAAGTAAAATATGTGCTTTCAAAAATATTTAAAGGAGTGGTTAATAAAATAAAACGTTTTTAGTTTGAAATGACAAAACCGGTCTACTGATGATGTCAATGGTAGGCACTCACAGCACTCCTCTGAGACACAGAGGATGGTGGGCTGCACAATGTCCTAATAAAGTGCGCTGCAAAACTGACTATTTATATTCATTAGTATCATCTTCCTAATTCATTTTATTCCCTCCCAATGTGAAAGTTGCCATCTTGGAAAGTCAGCATGTAAGTTTTATCTTTTAGCTGTAGACAGTGTAGACCTAAACTGCGGTCGGAAATTCAGAAGAAAGTAGCCGTGGAAGTTTATATAAAGAAGAAGAAGAAGAAGAAGAGTGTTGATGCCTGGCCTGGATAAAGTATTTTTATTTCAGACCCCCCCACCCCTTTTCTATCCTTGCCTGGCTTTGCAGTCCTGTTGGACTGCAGTACTTCATCACAGTGATGAAAACTTGGTAATACATTTTGGGAAATCTCCCGTTGCGAGGCGTTGTGAGTTTGTAGATCGGCTATTCTCGGTGAATGTTCCCCACCCCAGAATAGGGATGCTGATAGGGTTCAAGTGGATAATGTCAAATATTTGATCAAATTAAATGCATCCCATTCCATGCACACACACATTCTCAATAACATTCTCGGCCACCCATCTGACCACTAACCTTCACTTCCTCCACACAGCTGATTCAAACCAGAAAGCATACTACGTCATACTACTACGTCATTCTGTAGTCAAAACGGACTAGACTTTGGCTTTGGTTTCCGGTTTGGTGTTTCCTGCCAAAGTGTAATCCGTTTTGACTACAGAATGACGTAGGATGCCATCCGGTCTAGAACGGATCAAACGACCTGTTTTGTAAACAAAGACCAGGATTTCTCCCAGAAAGCCTGGTGAGGCGAGGTTAGTCAGAATGAAACAGCTAAGAGGAACAGGAAGTGGTGCCCAACTTTCACGCAAGGGCTAATGGGACATAGGAATAGATAGATACCGGTAGATATAGATAGATACCTGTATTATCCCAAGGGGGAAAATCATTCGCCCGGAGGCAGCACAGCAGTTTAAGGTTTACAAAGTTACAGAGAAGTATGAAAAGAAGTATGAAAGGAAACGTGTGGATAGATTGTGTTCCAGCTTGGTTCAATGGACAATGATCAAATGATCCAATTTACAAAGTATATTTTACGTTCCTATAGTATTTTTCACCAGGTTAACATCACCAGATTCTGACTAATGGGATGTAGGAAAAATGAGATTTCGGACCAATGCCATTTGTTTACATTATTTATTATAACTAGCCCTTACCCGTTCAAAGATATGAGCTCCAAAATGATGTGCAGTGTGTGGGTTATGGGGTGCACACAGTATATGAGGGATGGAAAGTAACTTTAACTGGTGCTTGCATGATAATATGTAGGAGCATCAATGTAAGAAACCCGTTTCGTTTAATGGCTACAGAGATACTGTCCCGTCCCCGTCCCCCCCCCCCCCGCCCACCCGCCTGCACAGTGCACACACACCCGCCCACACACACACACACACACAGAGCTGGTTAAACATTTTGCCTCATGCTAGATGCAGAATAGATGTGCCTCATGCTAGATGCAGAATAGATAGTAGATACACCATAAAAATGCTAATATACAGCATACGATTTGTGAAAGTGACAAACGGGCTTCACAGTTATGTCAGGTGTGTTCATATGCTGATGGTGATGCGATTTCAGATCAATTGCTCCAGCCACCGAGGAGAAACGCTGTGACAGACAGACAGACACTCACTCACTCACTCACTCACTCAGACATTCGCAAAATTATAGTATAGATGGTATATAACCAATTTTTCTTATTAATCGTGTTTTGCCAATTATTTGGGAGCCCACTTCATCACAATATCTTCACAACCCAGTAAGCCCAGGCCCACAGGTTGAGAATCACTTGGATACGTTAATACAAGATATTATGTGACTTATATTCCTGTGCTTTGAGATACCTCAAAGAACTCACTTTGCTTCAATAAAGCTACAGTAAGTAACTAAGTATTCAAAATGAACAAATTGCGCTGTAGGCCTACATGGACTGCACATTGCTACTTATTTGTTCCACATCTGGGAGTGTACAGTAGGTTTTGGATGTAGAGGAGGGGGAGGTGTGAGAGGGGTAGGAGCAGTTTGTCATAGAAGTCATCAGTAACAGTCGCCAAAGTGCCGCAGGCTTAATTAACTAGCTCACTCATTAGCATGGCTGCCCTCTCTCTCTCTCTCTCTCTCTCTCTCTCTCTCTCTCTCTTCTCTCTCTCTCTCTCTCTCTCTCTCCCCACAGTCTCCCTCTCCATCTCTCTCTCCCACACTCTCCCTCTTCCCCTCTCTCTCTCTCTGCTCCAAAATCGGAACGCCTGATTATTCTTGCGCTCCAGTCGCGGCCAATTACAGGCCCCAAATGGAAGGGCATTAATCAAATCTTTAGTATGGTGGCGAAACTCCGAGCTATCAGATTGCAGAGGGCCACAAAACTAATATGTCACTGTCAGCGGTGGCCGCGCAGGCATTTAGCGGCTAGCGTTAGGAGAGACAGGCGAGACGGGCTAGCGCCTGGGTGTAATATGGAGCTCTTCTCTGGAAACCATTAGCGTGACATGGCGGGAGGTATGCCGTGCCTGTCCTCACTCCACTTTTTTTTTTATCTCCCTCCCCAGGGACGTGCAGAGAATGTTAGAGAGGCAGGGGCTGAAATTTCTAAAAGGGCCTTTTGGTGAGAATATTGAAAATAGCAGACCTCCAAGCTCACAACGCGTCGGCTATTTTCAGTACTTGATACCACACCAAACTAAGCATTAAAAAGGCAATACTGGAGATCTGGGATACGGCATGGACTTCTACACAGTAGGGCAATTCTTTCAACATAAGATGCTGCATTCAAGTTCAGGAGAGTTTGGACAAGGCAATTCTCTGGAATGCTGCCCTCAGGTACGGCATGGAAAGTATGGAAGTATGGAAAGGTATTCGCATTTCTTTCACCTTAGTGAAAACGGCATTCATGGACTGGAGAAGGCACTTTTTACAGACTGTTAAAAGGGCAGGGGCTCAAGCCCTTTTAACAGTCTGTGTGTGCACATGCCTGCTCTCTCTCTCTCTCTCTCTCACTCTCTCTCTCTCTCTCTCTCTCTCTCTCTCTCCCTCTCTCTCTCTCTCTCTCTCTGTTTCTCTCTCTCTCTCTCTCTCTCTCTCTCTCTCCTCTCTCTCTCTCTCTCTCTCTCTCTCTCTCTTCTCTCTCTCCTCTCTCTCTCTCCCCTAAATCCCCACTTCTCCTCACTCACTCACTTTCTTTCTTCATCCACACTGTTTCCTGTGTTTAGTTTCCCCCTCAAACAGTCAGTCTGGGGACGAGTAGGACAGACAAATAATACCACCGGGAGGGAGGGTGCGATGAATATAGAGGAAATGTAATGAGAGGTGAAGGCTAGGAAATGGAAGGGTGACAGAAGGAAATGGACCTGGCTTTTTAAAGGTTCTACAGACCTTAGTAAAAGGCAGATAAATAGCAGTTGGACCTCATCTGTCCCCATGATATCTGTTTTTCTACAGACGTCTTCCTCAAGGACACCCTCTAGTTACTGGACAACATCTCTGCCCTCTATAGCAGTGGTTCTCAACCTGTGGGTCGGGAGCCCCAGGGGGGGTCACCAAATTAGTTTGGGGGGTCCCCAGATGATTAACTTCATGTGCAACATTGTTTTCTCTCTCAACAGTAAACAAACAACATAACGTTTAAGCGTATATATCTGCACATTTCTAAAGTAACAATTTAAGGACCTTTTAATACCTCTAAAATGACAAATTTAACATTGGCCAAATTGTCAAATATTAGAGGCAGAAAGTGTGAAATAGTCGATCTACATGTTGCGAGGCGGTTAGATTCTGCTATTTTCACAATACAACCGTGTTATACAAAAATCTGGCTAACCATCGTCAAATAAAAGGGAGAAACAGCGCCCTCTCTGTTTTGTTCCTTTTCATTAGATAGACTGTTATTGAGATACTATACAAAATGTAATGCCTCAACTCTTGCTCGTCAGGGTGGGGGGGGGGGGGGGGGGGTGTCCAGTTAGGTAAAATATGCACACTAAAAAATGATGGGTTGTTTTGGCTGGGTTAAGCCTATTGGGTTATTTAATTGGGTTTGTTTTCTTGCAAATGGGTATTCTGATAACCCAATTCGCTGAGTTATTTCTGTTGGGTATGGTGTTATTAGCTGTTGGGTTTGTAATTTCCATAGAATTTGTTGAGGTTATTTTGGACTACCCAACACGTTGGGTAAATACGTTGGTCACCATTGCTTTGCATAACAATGCAAAGCATGCTGGGTAAAGCATTTCCAGTGGCATTTTAAGCTTTTAGGAGCAAAAAATGCTAAATGTGTCAATGACACTGTGTGGATATGACACAGTGTCATATCCAAGTGTCTGCCAAGGCAAGCTGACTGACATTATGTCAGAATTTGATTTGTCAGTATTTGAGCTTCAACCATAAGCTAAAGTGCTAGGGTGCTAGGTTAGGGTTGAGCTCCCTCCCCCTAGAGGTGAAATTAGATGCAGAACCTTTGAGGACTCTTGAAGGTTTAGCCTTTGAGACCATGCTATTCTTCCATGTATTGTCTCATTTTGGTAATGTCAATTAATTAGTTGATATTGTAACTTAACAGGGAAGATTAGCATAGGCTGAATCGTTTCGCACATGCTTTGTGATAATGTGATTATTTAATTAAATTGACAACTATCAATTGTACCGATGAAATTTCAATTTAAAAAAGGAACCACCAACATAATAGTAATATATAATAATGAGGAAATATAATACATTTTAAATAACCCAACACATTGGGTTATATGAATAACCCAACATGTTAGGTTAAATTAACCCAGCGATGGGTCGGTCCAATATTTAACCAGTGTTGGGTTGGGAAACAACCCAAATTGGGTTGTTTTTAACCCAGTGTTTTTCTGTGTGTGATTATTTTGGGGGTCGCTGCCTGAAAAGGTTGAGAACCACTGCTCTATAGGCCGCCGTGCTTTCCACTTGCTAGGGTTCTTCCCATGCGGCCCCTGGTCCAAAATGGCGGGCGGGAGGTGAGGTTGAGAAGGGAACCAGTCAAGGGACACCACTGCGTAATAACCTCGTTAGAACAAATGATTAAAGTCCATGAGTGAAATGTGCTAAATGCCTGTGTCACTGGAGTGGCCTTTAAAGACGCATAAATAAACAAGAGTTATGCTGAAGGTTTGGGTGTGCACCCCAGCCAGCATAATAAATTACAGGGTAATGATATTAAAAGCACCAAGTCGTTAAGATGCCAAGCAGGAGAGGGCCATAAATCCGGGGCCCGCCAGCACCCACTGGCTGTCCCCGAGCTGAGTAATTAAAGCAGATTTATGGGGCGCATTACATCAGAGCTAGATAGTTCATATATCGGCCTCCTCTTTATTGGACAGCCTGACGGGCGCCAAAAAATATTGTTTCGAGGTGGCTGGTCCGCCCCCTCTCGTCCGTTGCCAAGAGGCTGCACACACACACACACACACACACACACACACACACACACACACACACACACACACACACACACACACACACACACACACACACCGCACACACCGCACACACTCAGATACAATGGTACTCCATCTTTTGTTGTGTCACTGTTGCGTTGGTCGTGATGGATGAAGCTCTCCACTCCTCCACCACTCCCTCCTTCCCCGCTCCTCCCTCTGTCCTGAATGGGATGGGGTGAAAGGAGGTGCAAGCAGTGCCAAATAGCTTTATCTTCACATGGCAGCTCTTTTACATCCCCCCCTCCTTCTCTCCTCTTTCTCCCTTTCTCACCGGCAAGACAAAGAGGGAAGGAGACACAGGTATAAGGACTGAGAGATACAGCAGAGGGGAGAGAGAGAGAGAGAGAGAGAAAGAGAAAGGGTGAGACAAAGAGAAAGGGTGAGACAAAGGCGTGATAAATGAGAGACAGAGAGGTGAGGCAGAGAGTGCAGAGAAAGAAGAGTGATGACTCCATTGCATAACCTGACCTGTGTTCTAGGTATAGACAAGGCTACTCGGTAAAGGGCAGAACAGGGGAAAGGCAGAGAGACAGAGAATTAAAGGGAAAAGGTGATAACAGATAGGCGAGGTATGAAAGTGCAGAGTGAGAAATAATGCCCCATTAGAAAGCATGTCCTATGTTGTATGCACTGTAGTGTAGTGTACACACACACACACCAGGGCCGTACAGACACGAGGGATTAGGCCAGCCACAGACAAGAGAGAAAGAGAAGGAAAGAGGCGGAAAAAAAGTGATGAAAGTTAAGGTATAAAAGTGCCGAGTGAGAATGAATGCCCCATTGCCAAGCATACCACTGGAATGTACATCGATCCCTGTAATATCCTGAGTGCTAATTCAAGTCTGAGAGTGTGCAAATAATGGACCAGAGTCACGAACAGCAGAGGAAAGTTAGAGAAGACTATAATGGCCATGGGCTGAGAGAGGTGATAGGTTATCTGCTGGTTAGCATTGCATGTTCCTATACCAAGAAAAAGGACATTCGGAGACCAAAACTGTAGACAGCAAAAGGCTCCCCTGGCTATTATGAGCTGTACACATATCGTCGTTGTCGGGTGGAAACCTTGTATGTCCAAAACCGTTCGTTTTGCATTTATCATTTCAAAAATTATTTAAACTAGTGAAAACAGCCGATCTACAAGCACACAACGACTCGCGCCGTGAGTCGTTATGTGCTTGTAGATCGGCTGTTTACTGTCAATATTCCAGGATGACCTCCCACTTGGGTAATGACGCCCCCTGGCGATCATTCAGAGAAACTACTTCAGCTCCCGTACTAACGTAGGTAGGAAGGGCCTGTCACTCAAACCGGAGTGACCCGCCTCCAGGCTATATAAGCCCCCGGAGGCGGAAGTAACATCCTCTTTTCACTCTCTGCGATATCACATTCAGATAAGTTGAAACTCAGCCTTTGTATTTTATTCTTCGCGCATTAGCCTAAAGCGGTGGCATTGGAGTCGCCCACCGGCGAGTGTAGAATTATACCCGTACTTAAGAATAATTATTCTTGTCCCGTCCTAAACCGACGGTTTTCTTTTCTATAACAAAGAAATTTACCGCTTGTTCAGGCTTCTGCCCGAACCAAGCGTGGCCTAGCTTTAGCCGTTAGCTTGTTAGCTCGTCAGCTTCCTTTGTTAACGTTAGCTACACTGCTTCGCTATGAACCCTCTTGCTTTCTGCCGAGGGAATGTATGTTTGTTCTGCTGTTAGCTTGTTAAGGCCTCTGCCTGAACCAAGCGTGGCCTAGCATTAGCCGTTAGCTCGTTGCTCGACAGCTTCCTTGTTAACGTTAGCTACATGTTTCGCTATGGTCCCTCTTGCTTTTCTGCCGAGGGAATGTATGTTTCTGCCTGAACCAAGTTTGGCCTAGCTTTAGCCGTTAGCTCGTTGCTCGACAGCTTCCTTGTTAACGTTAACTACACTGCTTCGCTATGGTACATCGGTTCCACCTGGCTAGGGCAGGCCTCGGAGCCTGCGCTCCACCAGGAGGGCTTAACGCTCTGGATCCTACAGCCCAGGCTGTCCGCCCCAGGCGGCCCGCACCGATAGTCAAGGTGCGGCGCTGCCGTCCGGGGCACCGCTTGTTCAGCAGCGCGCCTTGGTCAAGATGGCGCCAAGCGACGTGAGACACCGCCTGCCGTGCAGCCGACCGCAGCTAGCTCCACTGTCACTGGAGCTGGCGGGTCTGGCGGAGTTACCGCGAGGAAGGTGACTAAGAAGTCTAACAATATCCCTCCGGTGACCATTTCTCCTACGGGCGCGGTGCCTAAAGAGTAGCTTTGTGATGTGACCGTCGGGGACGTCCCCTTCGACGTGAACTTTAACAAAGCAGTCCGATCCTTCAGGCGCGAATCGGACCTGAGCTCCAGTCAGAGCTAGGGTTCGTACTCAGGATACTCTGAGGACGAGAAGGAGGAGGACATGGCGGAGGAGGATGGCTCTCGCCCTGTCTTTACAGTGAAAGGTAAGGCCCCTGCGGCGCCAGCACTTCAACTGCCCCTCCACCCGCCAGTCAGGCGGGTGGAGCGGGTGGAGCGATGGCAGAGGACGTTGTTTTTCTGCAACGGAGATGTTGGATTCACTAAAGCGCTACAATCCTCATGGAAGTTACACAAGCACAATCTTTTCTGGGTTCTGTCAGACCCCAGTATAGAGTGGTGGGCACGACGGTTATTTTCTGTACCCCGCGTCGGGGAAATGAAAATGTGAATGTCGATGTATATGCCTCCTGTGTCCCAGATAGATCTGTTGAAAGAACAAAGTCTGTTTCTGTCCAACTCTATTGCACTAGCACAGATGACTCCATCTTGCATGACTCCTGTAAAAGTGTTGAAAGTCCTGTCAGGACTTTTTAATCAATCACGGGTTTTTATCAGCAACCAGTATTGTTATGTCAAACATTTATATGGTTCCTCTTACACGCGAGGGGAATATCCCTCGCGTGAACAATGCAATGAATTTAACGATGAGTCACTAATTCTGTCGGCCTACTATGAGCCCTCGTCACGGGACAAGCATGAAGGCCATAGCGCAGGTATTAAACGTAAAAGTTCCTCCCCTGTCAGGGGAGAATGCTTTAGTTGCGGACATTGTAGAGGGGTTTGTGTTGGGGCAGGGGCCCGTGGTGTCACCCGGTTCCCCTCCCCCCAAACGAGGACGTTTATTTTCCCCGCGTCGGGGAAATAAAAATGAGAATGTCAATGAATATGCCTCTTGTGTCCCAGATAAATCTGTTGAAAGAACAAAGTCTGTTTCTGTCCAACTCTATTGCGCAGACGACTCCATCTTGCATGCCTCCTGTAAAATTGATGTAGTCCTGTCAGGACTCCTTTGTCAATCACAGGTTTTTGTCAGCAACCAGTAATGTTATGTCAAACATTTAGATGGTTCCCTTTACACGCGAGGAGAATATCCCTCGCGTGGTTAATGCAATGAATTAACAATGAGTCACAAAATTCTGCCGGCCTACTAATGAGCCCTCGTCAAGGGTCAAACATAAAGGCCTTCCCCGCGTCGGGGAAATGAAAATGAGAATGTCAATGTATATACCGCTTGTGTCCCAGATAAATCTGTTGAAAGAACAAGTCTGTTTCTGTCCAACTCTATTGCACAGACGACTCCATCTTGCATGCCTCCTGTAAAATTGATGTAGTCCTGTCAGGACTCTGTAGTCAATCACAGGTTTTATCGGCTACCAGTAATGTTATGTCAAACATTTAGATGGTTCCCCTTACACGCGAGGAGAATATCCATCGCGTGGTCAATGCAATGAATTAACAATGAGTCACAAAATTCTGCCGGCCTACTAATGAGCCCTCGTCAAGGGACTAACATAAAGGCCTTAGGACAGGGGCTAAGATAAATGCATGCCTCCTGTAGTAATGATGGAGTCCTGTCAGGACTCGTTAATCAATCACAGGTTTTTTATCAGCAACCAGTAATGTTAATGTCAAACAATTATGTGGTTCCTCATGCGCGCGAGTGGAATATCCCTCGCGTCGACAATATGACTCCTTTATGCATGCCTCCTGTAAGAATGATGGAGTCCCGTCAGGACTCTTTAATCAGTCACGGGTTTTATCAGCAACCAGTAATGTTAACGTCAAACAATTATATGGTTCCTCATGCGCGCGAGTGGATTTTCCCTCGCGTGAGCGATGCTATGAATTTAACCTTGAGTCGGAGATTCTGTCGGCCTACTATGAGCCCGGGTCAAGGGACAAGCATAAAGGCCTTAGAGCAGGTATTAAACGTAAAAGTTCCTCTCCTGTCAGGGGAGAATGCTTTAGTTGTGGGCGAGTCTGTTTATCAGTCGAATCGCTTTGCTCTTCCTGTCGCTCTATCGAGCGAAAACCGAACGCTTCCGGTTTCACCGGATACGGATTCGCTAGCTCCCCGCTTCCGGTCCGGCCGCAAAAAAGCTCCGCTAGTCAAGCGGTACAATCAGAAGGTGTTCCCGCCTTGCGGCCTATTGAACCCCTGCGCTCCGCATCCGGGTGTTCCGGATACGGATACGCAGGTTCCCCACTTCCGGTCCCGCCGCAAAATAGCTCCGCTAGTCAAGCGGTACAACCAGAAGGTGTTTCCGCCATGCGGCCTATTGAACCCTTGCGCTCCGCATCCGGTCGTTCCGGATACGGATACGCAGGTTCCCCACTTCCGGTCCGGCCGCCAAAAAGCTCCGCCGTCACGGAAGCACAGTGGTGGGGTTTCTCTCGCTCAAAACACGCTAGCACGCTGCGCGCGCCAGTGGAAGTTATGCAACCCGAGCCATTGGGTATTTCGAACGATAACCAGGGGTTACAGGTTACAGTTCGCAGACATACCCCCGCTTTCGAGCAGGGTTATTCATACCAGGGCGCGTGGTTTAAAAGCAAGTCTTTTGAGAGAAGAGATCAGCTCATTGCTAAGCAAGGGTGCTATAGTGGAGCTGGACAGGACCCAATCCCGCATGGGATTTTGGAGCCGTTATTTCCTGGTGCCCAAAAAGGGGGGGGGGCTACGTCCCATCCTGGACCTAAAGGCACTAAACGTGTACCTGAAGAAATACGTTTTCAGGATGCTAACTGTACCCACCATGTTACGGTCGGTCAGGCAAGGGGATTTCCACTGTTCAGTGGATCTGAAGGATGCTTATCAGCACGTCCAGATTTATCCCCCACACAGGAAATTCCTACGGTTCGCCTTCGAGGGTCGCCTGTACGAGTATACAGTACTCCCTTTCGGTCTGTCACTGAGCCCGAGGGTTTTCGTGAAAGTGACCGAAGCAGCCATCGCCCCGCTGAGACAGCAGGGCGTCAGGTTGGCGACGTGCATCGACGATTGGATGATTTCAGCGAGCTCCGCCCACGAAGTGGCGCGTCACACACAAGTGGTTTTGGCTCACCTGAAGGCCTTAGGTTTCATAGTCAACCACGGCAAGAGCATGCTGACTCCAGCAAGTCGTCTTACATTCATTGGGGTCCTTCTGGACTCATCCGACATGTCGGCCCGTCTCTCAGAGGAGAGGGTGGACAGGTTTCGGGAATGTCTCGACTCCTTTCAAGTGGGCCAGGAGGTCACTTACAGGAGTTGCATGGTACTGACGGGAATGATGGCTTCCGCAGTACATCTGTTGCGTTTGGGCAGGTTTCATATGAGACCTTTTCAAAGATGGATGTTATCCCTCGGGATCCCGCCCTCCTTGAAGTACAAGAAGGTTACGGTTTCCCCTTCCTGCGCGTTCGCCCTGTCTCCGTGGCTGGTGGAGGGGTTCCTCACCAGCGGAGTCTCGATTGGCGAGGTGGTTTCCCGCAAGTCGATCACGACAGACGCCAGTCTCAGTGGATGGGGAGCCACTTTCGAGGGGCGCACAGCGCAGGGGCTTTGGCCTCTGGAGATGAGGGGTCGTCACATCAACTATTTGGAGTTGATGGCTATACTCCTGGCGCTCAAGCATTTCGAGCCTTGGATTTTGCATTGTCACATCCTGGTCAGGACAGACAATACGACGGCCATGTTTTATGTCAACAAACAGGGGGGCCTGTCGTCGTTGCCACTGGACCGTCTGGCTCGAGAATTGACGGTTTGGTGCTTGTCGCGCCTCAAGTCGATCAGGGCCTTACACGTCCCAGGTCTCCTCAACAGCGGAGCAGATCTCCTGTCCAGGGGAGGTCCTCGCTACGAGGATTGGTCTCTCCACCCCAGGGTGGCGAGCCAGATTTTTCGCAAGTTCGGTCAGCCAGTGGCGGACCTGTTTGCGTCAGCGGAGAATACGAAGTGTCCGTTGTTCTTCGCGGTGAAGGGCAGTCCTCCCTTGGGGTTGGACGCCTTAGCGCACACGTGGCCGAGAGGTCTACTGTACGCGTTTCCCCCCTTCGACTTAATCCGACCCACTCTGGAGAGAGTCAGGAGGTTCGGTCTGGAGATGCTCCTGGTGGCTCCCTACAAGGGCACGTGGAGATCGGCGATCGCCCCTCTCCTTTGCGAACCAGGTTGGCAGCTGCCTCAGTGCAGGGACCTGTTGAGTCAGGCCAGGGGGGAGATCTTCCACCAAGACCTGCAGGTCCTAGACCTGTGGGTTTGGCACGTGAAAGGTTAAACCTGCTGGCAGCCGGTTTTTCTTCTGAAGTGGTTGCTACCATTCAGAGTGCTAAGGCGCCCTCTACGAGGGCGTCTTATGATGGAAGGTGGAATGCCTTTGAGGACTGGTGTGAGTCGCGTGTTCCACCTGTGGTGGCTCATGTGGCGTCAGCCCAGGAAATTCTGGAATTTATGCAGAACCGCTTGAAAAGTGGTCTGGCATTTTCTACCCTTAGGGGGTATTTGGCGGCTATTAATGCCTGTCACCTGGGGGTGGCGGGCAAGGCACCTTCTAAAGTCCCGGAGGTCATCAAGTTCATGCAAGGAGTTGAACGTTTGAGGCCGGTGACTAGGTCTTTGTTCCCAGTTTGGGATCTGCAGGTGGTTCTAGGGGGCCTATGTCGGGCTCCCTTTGAGCCGCTTGTAGGGATGCCTTTGAAACTTTTGAGTTTCAAGACGGCTCTTTTGCTGGCTTTGGCCACGGCTAAAAGAGTTGGTGACCTGCAAGCTCTCTCGGTGTCTGCGGAGTGCATGCAGTTTATGAACAATGATCTCAAGGTGTTGCTCAAGCCTCATCTTAAGTTTGTTCCTAAGAACATGGTGGTTCCTAAGGAGCCTGTTGTTCTTCTGGCTTTTCATCCTCCTCCGTTTGTCTCGGTGGAGGATGAACGGCTGAATTGCCTTTGTCCTGTCAGGGCATTGAAGGCCTACTGTGACAGGACTGCTGGTTCTAGAGCTTCTTCTCAGCTCTTCGTGGAAATGGGCAATGTTCTTGTCAGAAAGCCGGTGTCTAGACCCACTCTTTCGAGGTGGATTGTGGATGCTATTAGGCTGGCTTACTCTAGTGCGGGTGTGGTAGTGCCGGCGGCACTTAAAGACCATAGCACTAGAGGTGTGGCTACTTCGTGGGCACTGGCAAAGGGAGTCTCCGTTCAGGAGATTTGTGTTTCGGCGAATTGGTCTTCGCCTTCTACCTTTGCAGCCTACTATCACCTGGATATCGAATCCTCTTCGCTAGCGCATTCGGTTCTGGGTGCAGTTGCCTCCTCTACGTCATAGAGGAGTCGGATCTTCCCCTCCCACAGGTGGGCATGTAGCCACCTGGGGTATTTTGGGGGGGACCCTGTGTTTTCCTTATATAGTGTGTCTTACTTATAAGGCGGACTTGTCCTTTTCATTTAGTTGAATGAGGCGGACTTCGGTCTGTCAGGGTCTCTCCTTATTTTCTCATGCCTTCACACCCAGGTCCGGTGGGCCTGGGACCTTCTGGGTGATGGGTCACGCCCGTTTGGGCTGTGCTCACCCATATGAGGGGTGTGTGGGGATATGAGAGTAGGTTGTGGCTTAGAGGGGAGTTTAAGAATCCCAAGTGGGAGGTCATCCTGGAATATTGACAGTAAACGGTAGGTTCCGTACGGAACCATTGTTTACTTAGATATGGAAGGATGACCTCCCACGTAATGCCCCTCTGTTTCACTGAATGTGGCAGAGAGTGGTGTTAAGAGGATGTTACTTCCGCCTCCGGGGGCTTATATAGCCTGGAGGCGGGTCACTCCGGTTTGAGTGACAGGCCCTTCCTACCTACGTTAGTACGGGAGCTGAAGTAGTTTCTCTGAATGATCGCCAGGGGGCGTCATTACCCAAGTGGGAGGTCATCCTTCCATATCTAAGTAAACAATGGTTCCGTACGGAACCTACCGTTTTCACTACTTTTGTGCGACGGCCTTGTATGATGAAGTAGGGCTTTACTTTGTGAAAAAACATACACATTTGAAACTTGTAGATACAAGGTTTATGCCCGACAGTGACGATATACAGCTCCCTATCGTCGTTGTCGGGTGGAAACCTTGTATGTCCAAAACCTTCCTTTTTTTTTTTTATCGCGAGGCGTTGTGTGCTTGTAGATCTGCTATTTTCATTTCCCTTTTGTATGATGAAGTAGGGCTTTAGTTTACAAAGAAAAAACATACACATTTGAAACTTGGGAGATACGAGGTTTCTACCCGACTGTGACACTATAATACACTATAAGGCACAACGAAACACGAGTGGGAGTCTCTGCAAGCGCGGCAGAAAGACAATAGTTTGTTCAGACAGAGTTCTAGAGAGAGAGAAAGAGAGCAAAGTGCACTCTAGTCAACAAATATCAAGTTATGGATGAAGGGCAGCCTAATTATTCCACTGCACTTTGATTCCAAGAAACCAGAGAGAGCAAAAAACGTGCACCGTTAAGTTTTCTGCTGACAACAAAAAGGTCTCTCTATTGTGATCTACCGTATCCAGAGTGCATTCTTAGCCAGGAAAAGGAGAGAATACATTAATCTAAAACAGCTAAAATATCTATACTTTTATAGTTTTTGACATTGAGTTGGGTTTAGCATGAGGTTAGCATGTTAATACAAACAAGTGTGACTGACTCCTTATTCTGTATTTTACACAGATTACTGTAATTTGGTTAGTCCTGCAACTTCCCGTAACTTGGCTTCATTAGAGACGTTGCCTATAGTATTCCGGTTCAATCCCCAGTCGGTCCCAAGTCCCAGTGGATAAATGGGTGCTTCGCTTGGACTGAGGATGACTGATGGAATAAGTTAACGTTAGCTAAAATAGCACAGCTTCATGGTTGTACTCAGCGTATCTACAAACATGAGCCATAGCGGGCCAATGCAAACGTAAAACACAATCAGGAAACATTTTAAATGATACGTAGCTTACAAGGTTAGTTAAGGCAGATATACTCGAGAGGTTCACACTGTGCTCTCTCCCTGCTCCTATGGTTAATGATGGTTTTCTAATTCTGCTGAGCAGGGAGAAAATGTAGCAGAGCCTGAACGCCAAGATTAAATATTACATGTACACTTGCATTCACATGTTTCAATGATAAAATATATTGGTTCATTCATTCTATATTGGTTCGTTCTTTATTGGTTCATTTTATTAGTGAGTTATCTGACTGAACTTCATTATATACTTGGTTTATGTCTAAAAAACACAGAGACAGGACATAACACAGGATGGCACGGCACTGTGCCTCAACACGCATGCACGCACACGCACGCACGCACGCACGCACGCACGCACGCACGCACGCACGCACGCACGCACGCACGCACGCACACACACACACACACACACACACACACACACACACACACACACACACACACACACACACACACACACACACACACACACACACACACACACACACACACACAAACACACACACACACACACACACACACACACACACACGCATGAACATGTGGTTAACCCATAGGCAAGGTGACTCCCTTGAACTGTTTTTTGATGGCGACACAATAATAACTGAAACCAGAATATCTTTAGTTTAGTTTTACAACCTGTGTTATTGAGCAATCAATCTCTCGAGACAGGCTACGCCATTGAATAAGCAGGGATTTACATTTTAACATGTGGCTTTGTTACACTACTGATTGAGGCCATTACATATCAATGATTATTATCTTCTGTACACTGTTCAATAAAGAACACTTTGTGCCACGTGCATGACTGTTGATGAACTTCAAATACCCCCAAAGGAAACACTGATGGAGTAAGACAACATAATTGGCTTGGCTGCATGTTATTTTAATAGCAGCTGTAATTAGGTTGCTTATCATAAAGACTACAGCAATGCATCATGTGAAACCATAGTTGCAGACATATTTCCTGTCATTACTAACTATCATTTCCAGTACATACCAACACATGTGTTCGACCTAACAAGCCTGGGCTTTTTTAAGCTTCGTTGGGAAAAAGAGAAAGCAAGCAAGGGAAAAAAGTGTCTTTTGAATCCTTCTAAGATTTTTTGAAAAACCCATGTTTATATGTCAGCAATCTGGCCAGTCATCGTCAAAGAAAAGGTCCTTTTCACTTAAATGGAGCTCAGTTAGTCAGTTCTTGAGAGACTACTATGTCAGTGGTTCTCAAACCTTTTCATGTGAATATTTATTTGGCCAAGGACCCCCATCTCAAAATATCTAGTTCCAGGGACCAACCGGAAGCAAAATTTTAGTTACAAACGTTCGCTTTGAAAATACATATATATTCAAAGATTTGCACACATTTTCACGACTTTTTCAAAAATAGCAGATCTACAAGCTCGCAGCGCGGCACTCGGTGCCACGCTGTGAGCTTGTATATCTGCTATTTTTCACTGGTTAAAGCATTCAATAATCATATAGGCCTATAAGCAGGAAGAAAAAAAAACGGTTGAACCGGAAAAAAAAAAAAAAAAAAAAAAAAACATTCTCACAGTGGGTGATGTTAACGATCTGTGACATTTTTATTATCATTATTAATTAGAGCTTTTCAAGCAGCAGAATTAAATCAATATGCTGGAGTGAAACAGGTTTCAGCAGACCATTCGGATCAATCAGAGGGAGTTTTTATCTACATTAGTGCCAGTAAGACCAGGCCTCGTTACCAGGGAAGGCGACAGGGTGGAAGATTGGTGCGATTTCTAATTAGAAGGACATGAACCGACTAACCATTAGTCTTCTCCCATCCACTGCTCGGCTCACGGGGCTGTTCATTTGTTTTCCTGCGGTTGACATTTTGATTGTTCCTCAGTGTCCATTTTGCTTGTGTCTGACTCTCTCATGCAAGTATGGTCTGAACTGTAAGAAACACAGAGGATCTCGGAACTGATGATGCTTTTTGTTATGGATACCATAGCCAGTGCATATGGAACAAATGATGTCACAAAGCCCCCCATGGACTCATTATTACTGCCTTTTCCAGTTTGACACAAAAGCTCAGTGTTGCTATGTATGGAAGAGTCATTTTCTATACATCTACAGTATTGTTAGAAATAACACATAATAGATACCTACTTCCTCCCGCGAGGGAAATTCAGTATTTTCAGCCCAACCCAGTTGATTCGCTGCCCACAAGGAGCACGTGAGCTATTAGGGGTTAAGAGTCTTGCTCAGGGACACACATCGACATTGCTACCCTGGCCAGGAATCAAACCTGGGACGACCAGGGGCTCTGGTTCCCCAAGCGGGCTCCCAAACCATTCGGCTATGCTGCCCCTAAATACTCATGCATGTGTAGACACGGGTCAGTATGTGCACACTGAGGCATTCACACAGAAAGAAACATCACACACACACACACAGACAGGGCATGTACATCACACACTAGGGCATTAACGAAAAAGTCGACAAGTCGACTCCCTCCAGAGAAAGTCGAAGTTGGAAAAAAAAAACGTTCTATTGTGAAAATAGCAGATCTACATGCTCACAACGCCTCGCAACAGTATTAAAAAGTCCTTAAATTGGCATTAGAAATGTGAAGATACCCTCTATACACTTAAACTTTATGTTGGTTTGTTTACAGTTGAGTGAGAAAACAATGCTTCACATTAAGTTAATCATCTGGGGACCCGTGTGTGATGTGATGACGTCATCAAACGATAAAGTCGACTTCAACTCAACTTTTTACTGAGTCGACTCGACTTGCAAAAATCACAAGTCGTTAATGCCCTATCACACACGCGCACACGCACGCGCGCGCACACACACACACACACACACAGCGAATGCACCCTTTTAGGCACACACACTCCCGTTGTGTTTGCCCTTTTCTCCACAGGCACCGTGCTCAGTGCAGCATCGCTCTGCAGGCCCTGCCAGCTCTCCTCCACCACAAGCACGGCCCGTTTAGAAGCACTGCACAGCCCTCGTCTCTGTCCCCCTAAATTAACCACCATGACAGCTGTTACACCCTGCTCTCCAGAGGGGCCGGAGAGAGCGAGGGGAGAGAGGCAGAGCAGAGAGAGAGAGAGAGAGAGAGAGAGAGAGAGAGAGAGAGAGAGAGAGAGAGAGAGAGGAGTAACAGAGTGGAGAGAGAGAGATGGGAAGAGAGATAAAGGAAAGGAGAGAGAGAGCGAGAGAGAGAGAGAGAGAGAGAGAGAGAGAGAGAGAGAGAGAGAGAGAGTTGAAAGAAAGGAGGGGGCACTAGCCAGCAGCTAAGAACGCCTGCTTTGTCCTTTAGAATAATGGGCTGGAGCCGCATTATTTAAAAACACAGCGCGGCCCTCATTAATTTCATATCTGACGATGTGTTCATTTATCAAGGCCTTGTTCTTTTCAGCAGGGCATTAGCAGCGGTGTACTCGTGTGCTGGTATGGTCACTTATCACCGGGGGGACGAGGAGGGGGGACGGGGGGAGTTAGTGTGGAGATATGGAAGTGTAGTGTGGAGAGGAGTATAATAGTGTCCTTCCCGTAGCTTCCTGTGTCCTCTATATGAAATGGCCAGGTGGGAGGCAGGACACATCACTATGGGCCTTTAGTGTTACTGTGCTTTTACATAAGACCGTATGCGCTTGGGTGCTCTCTCTCTCTCTCTCTCTCTCTCTCCCTCTCTCTCTCTCAAGCCTGTGTGTGTGGTGGGTGGTTGATCGGGTGGGTGGTGAAGTGTTGTCATGGTTCATTTTGCACATACACATTTGTCGTCTGCCATTACCCATCCTAACTATTAAGACAAGTCGCCGCTATTAATGCAGTGTGGGGCAGGGACGTGCAGATAATGTTAGAGAGGCAGGGGCTGA
Organism: Nannobrachium achirus; assembly: GCF_963921795.1. Lineage (NCBI taxonomy): Eukaryota > Metazoa > Chordata > Actinopteri > Myctophiformes > Myctophidae > Nannobrachium > Nannobrachium achirus. The sequence continues at coordinate 29,182,667 of NC_137832.1, read as the reverse complement.
AATTTCCAAAAGGGCCTTTTGGTGGAAGCACCGAAAAAAGCCGACCTCCAAGCTCACAACGCGTCGCACACTGAACTAAGCATAATGAAGTCAATACTGGAGATGCTGCATTCAAGTTCAGGAGAGTTTGGACAAGGCAATTCTATTGAATGCTGCCTTCAAGTATGCCATGGAAAGAGGGCATTTGCATTTCTTTCACCATAGTATAAAAACTGCATTTATGGCTTGGAGAGGGCAGTTTTTACAGACAGATAAAAGGGCAGGGGCTCAAGCCCTCTTTGATGTCTATGTGTGCACATGCCTGGTGTGGGGAGGAGCAATTAGGGGTTAGTTTCTTGCTCAAGGTCACTTCGACATAATAGACTGGGCCGGCCAGAGGGTGAACTGGGGACCTTCTGATTCCCAGACAGCATCTCCACTATGGCCGGCCCATGACGTTGGACTGCTCTGGCGGTCTGGCTTGCGGTGTCATAACTGAACAGACATGAAACACCACCACTTCCTTTACAGTGTGAAGTGTAGCTTATTTCACCGGCCGTATTGAATTCTTTATGTCTCTGAAGGGTGTGGTTCGGCGCTGAGGAGGAATCGGATATGGCAGACGTGTGTTTGAAAAGCTGTGTGTCACTGTGTCTGCGTCTGAACAGGGAGGGAATGAGAATGAGAACAAATGGGCCAGCGCAGCCAAGAGCAGAACAGCCACTCCATCACGCTGATGGGCCCTGTCATTTTCTTTCTCTCTCTTCTGCCTCCCTCCTTCTCTTCACCCTCCGTGTCTCCCTGCATGTACCTCCAGGGGCGTCACAAGGGGGGGGGGGGGGGGGGGGGGGGGGGGAGTGGGACTGAGTTACTAGGGCCCAATTAAGGTGGAGGGGCCTGGAATTATTTTAGACTTTAGCTTGTAAAAAATAGCAGATCTACAAGCTCACAGCGCAGCACCGAGTGCCGCGCTGCAAGCTTGAAGATCAGCTATCTTTGAAAAGCAGTGAAAATGTGTGCAAATCTTTGAATATTATGTATTTTTTAAGCGAACATTTGTAACTCAAATTTTGCTTCTGGGGCGTCCCTGGAACTAAATATTTTGAGATGGGTGTCCGTGGTCAAATACATATCATTTTGGGGGTCCTTCACATGAAAAGGTTTGAGCACCGCTGACATAGAAACATAGGTTTTTCAAAAAACCTTAGCAGGATTTGAAATATTCAAAGACTTGCAGAATTCTTTTCAAAAATAGCAGATATACAAGCTTGATCTGCTATTTTTCAATAGTTAAAGCACAACAAAAGAATGCGTGATGATGCATTCCCAGTCTAAATTAAACCCCTCCCCCTATGAAGAACATTCATGGGGGGCCCGCAGTGAATCCTTGTACCTAGGGCCCAGAATTTGGTGCGACACCCCTGCACGTACCTCTCTCTTGCTCTCTCTCTCTCTCCCTGCCTCTCATCTACTCCCAACGGTAAGGGCTGGGGTGTAAAGTTCATTCTGTCCTAATTCATCACGCACGCGGACACCCCTCCCTCCTACCCTGCTTCACCCCACCACTCCACAGTCCTGTACAGTCATTAGCCGCTGCACACTGACACAGCACCCAGGCTCACACACCCTAACATCATTAATTGTCTTTCTACAGTGAGAAAGTGCCATCGATTAATTAACTACTTATCCCCTCAACACATAGCCCAGGTTATCGTCACTGTCGGGCAGAAACCTTGTATCTCCAAGTTTCAAATTTGTACATTTTTTCCGCAAACTGCTTCATCATAATAGGCCATCGCACAAAAGTAGTGAAAACAGCTGATCTAGATCGGCTGTTTTCACTAGTTTAAATCATTTTAAAAATGATAAAAACAAAACAAACGGTTTCCACCCGACGACGACAATATATGAGGCAAGGCATTAGAGGAAATGAGGACACGTTGGGATTTGGGGGCCGTCGAATGTTTGGCGAATCCCACAAATCGTGAAACGGAATCAGCGTTTGGGCTTCGCGCGCATGTATAACAAGACTAAATGAGAGTCATGATTCACGAGGCTGGCAGAGACGGACAGCGCGTTTTAACGTTTTTTTGCCGCTTAGCATTTGCGAGTGCAGGTGAGTAATAGGACCTCTGGTGTAGCTTAACAGGTGCTACAGCCTCGGTGCCCTTGTAAGGACACACTCACCGCAGCACACACAGCTCCACTGTTTACTCCCTCACTCAGCCAGCTGCACTTCCCTGTTTATAACACACTCATAAGTACACTACAGATGGATGTGGGTCCCTCCCCTCTCCCCCCCACCCCCCTTGCGTACAACCAGCCCGCATCCCCCCCCAGCTTATGATTAATGAGTAGCACTTGGAGCTGCATGTGCTGCCGACTCCCAGCCCCCCGTCCCCGTCCCCCCCGCCCTCCCCCCGACATGTCTTTCCGGGGCCCGACATTTTGTATCCTCCGTGAAAAATGAGCTCCTTGGCGTTGTTCATTATGGCGCTCCTGCTGCCAGAGCCCTCTCTCTCTCTCCGCCTCCCTTGCATGCATATTCCGAATCCTTCCTCGCTTGCACTTAGCCTCGTCCTATATGCTTGTGCTGCGTGTGTGGGTGTCCGTGTCACTTTGCATCTAACTCAGTTATCGAGACAGCTTTCCTGTGAGAATGTTAAAGTGTGTGTGTGTGTGGGGGGGGGGGCTGTTACAATAAGAGATGAGTCAATATCCGAAGAGCTGACAAGCCCGAGCGAAGTGTTTTTGGCACTCACACACATGGAGGACACACTGCGTTAAAAAAAACCTCAGTAGTGGCTTTTTCTGTAGCGCAGGCATTGTTATATGACATTGGGTCGAGTAATCATTGTTCCCCTTTCCCCAAGTTAGAGCTGTAATTTTGCCTGTCGGGGAGTGGAGTCCATTTGTCTGACGATGCCGGCCACATTCATTCATGCGTATCCATGCAGAGTAGCTCCAAAGTATACGCACGCACACAGACACACACAGCACACACACACTCACAGTCGTCCCCTGCTTCTCCGAGCAGAGTGCACACTCCACACACACCGATACACACACCGATACACACACACACACACACACACACACACACACACACACACACACACACACACACACACACACACACACACACACACACACACGCAGAGCTACTCAGCACTCCCCTCTCTGTCTCAAGGGCACGTTCCAATAAAGCGACACTGGAAAACAGGCATCTGATGGATTGGGCCCAGAGACTGCGGCACAGGCAAATCCCCTAATGTGGCATAAATAAGGCTGCTGCGCTCCGATAGCTCTCTACAGACAATGTAAATTATATTGTCAGGCGCAGTCACTTCCCCGTGCGCTGTGCAGCTAACAAGAGTCACCCGCCAACGCCTG